>NW_006922568.1:129871-131880 GCF_000298275.1 Orycteropus afer afer
TTGCTGTTGTCAGTTTGATCAAATATAGATAATTCTTTAAAGGAGCACAATGCTTAAGGTGAACATTCTTTTCTAATCAAGGTAAACTGTTGTTTGGTTTAAAGATAACTTTAGCAGATCGTTTCAGTTTAAAGTTTAAAGATTTCTTCATGGCAATAGTTTCAGGGGGTCATCCAGCCTCAATGGGTCCAGAAATTCTGGCTTCCATGAGAGTTTGAAATTCTGTTCCTTATTTCCCCCCTTTTTGATCATGATTCTTCTATAGAATCTTTAATCAAAACATTCAGTAATGATAGCCAAGCACCATCCAGTTCTGAGTCTCACAGCAAAGGAGGCAGTTGTTCATGGAGGCAACGAGACACACACTGTAGTTCCTCCCATGATTTTTGACCCTTCTTCTTCTGCTGCTGCAAGGCAAATAGAGACCAATTGTTGGACCTTGGATGGCCACTAAAAGTGAAAAAATTTTACCATGAAAAGATTATATGGAAGGGAGAATCATTAGTTGCATCTACCTGCTCAACTCTGATGATGACACCCATGATAATAATAAAACGAAGCCATGTTGCCATCAAGTCATTTCTGACTTATGGCACTCTCATTATGTTTCAGAGTACAACTACTGCTCCACAGCGATTTTGGTGGCTTTGATCTAACAGAAACAGATAGCCAGGCCTTTATTCCATAGTTAGTAGCTGAGCACAAACCATTTGTGCTAATATTTATTGACCACATACTGTAGGCAAAACCCTGTGCTGGACCATTTACTTATAATATCTGGTTTAATAATCACAATAACTCCCTGAGGTCAGTACTCTCATTATCTCCCTTTTATAAATGAGGAAACTAAGCCCCAGAGAATGTAAGCCACTTGCCCATGATCAGTCACAACGCTGAAATATAAAGATAATGAGAGTACTTAACTCTTAAGATGCATGAGCTCGAAATGAAATATTCCATGTAAATTAAGAAATTATATATTGTCAAAGCTTAATAAATTAGGCTCTTGGGCAGCACAAATGGTTCGCATTCAACTACTAGCCTAAATATGGCTGGATTGAACTCACCCAGTGGTGCCATGAAAGAAAGGCCTGGCAATCTCCTTCCATAAAGAAAACCCTCTGGAACAGTTCTACATTGTAACACATAGGGTCGCCATGAATCAAAATTGACTTGACAGAAATGAGTTTGGTTTTGGTAACAAATATTAGCCATTAGGAAGTGTAAGAGAAGGAGGAAATGCAGCTGATGGAGAGAGAAGAAAAAGGAAAAGATTTAGGGAAAAAAAAAAGAAATATGGGACTCATATCCTTGGTTTCAATGTGCATCCTGGAACTGCGTGAACTCATAAATAAATGCTCCTTTTTGATTAAGCTACTTTGAGTAAGTTTCTGAAACTTGCAACCATACCAGTCCCTTGCTCTCCTCTTTCTGCTTTGCTGCCTGAGTGTACCGAAAAAAAAAAAAAAGAAAGAAAGAAAGAAAGAAAGAAAGAACTGCCCCATACAGACTGCTACAGAGCAACTGGCAGGTTTGATCCACCAACCCTTTGGTTAGCAATCAAGCTCTTAACCACTATTCCACCAGGGTTTCTTCTGCCTAAGTGTCAAAAATAAAACAAAACCAAAGCCACTGCCATTGAGTCAATTCCGACTCATCCCAACTCTGTAGGACAGAGCAGAACTGCCCCATAGGGTTTCCAACCCTGTAGGACAGAGCAGAACTACTCCAGAGGGTTTCCAAGGCTGTAATTTTTCATCCCAATCCTGTAGGACAGGGTTTCCAAGGCTGTAGTCTTTACAGAAACTGACTTCCTTATCTTTCTCTCGTGGAGCAGCTGGTAGGTTCAAACTGCCAACCATTTTGTTGGCAGCCAAGTGTTTTAACCACTGAGCCACCAGGGCTCCTTCTGCATGGGTGTAGGCCCAATTAATTCTGTCAACCTTAGGACTGGATCAGTCATTTAGGATCCAGATGAAAGAAAGGATCAATTGAATGAGCAAGGAAAA
>NW_006922568.1:131980-134359 GCF_000298275.1 Orycteropus afer afer
AATTGAATGAGCAAGGAAAATAACATATATTTGAACCCGTTGATTTATTTTTTATTTTTATTTATTTATTTATTGTGCTTTAGGTGCAAGTTTACAGAGCAGTTTGTTATACATTTAAAATTACATGTACATTTAGTTTCACTCCCCATTTACCATCCCTAACCCTAACCCAGTCTCCTCCCCTCCCTGCCCAGTAACCACCCCCTTCACCTCATAGATATGCACTCCTGTGTGTCCTGCATTTCCTCCATGGGAATGTTGCAAATGTTGCCCCTCTGGTGCCCCATGGTCGATTGCTCCAAGGGATGCATTTCCAAAGAGTATGTGGGTGTGTCACCCTGGGTTGAGTGATCTGATTGATTTTTATAACTGCAAGCGAGAATCACAGTCTTGGGGGAGGGTTATCACTGTAAGAACCTGTACCATAAAGGTCTTAGCTTTGGTTTTCCTAAAGTCAGACCCTAAGACAAGGATTTTAATGCAGGTAGTTTATTTGGAAGGTGCTCCCAGGAAGCACATGTGAGGATGTGAGGAAAGTTAAGAAAAGGGAGGGAGAAAAGCCCATAAATGATGTAATAATCAGATCATGATTGTAGGTGATTAGGACTCGATCCTGCTGAGGATCCTCTGAGGTACGATGGGGTAAGCTCCTCATATTGTCCTACGAGAGGCTGGGGAAACTAAGAAATTTATCCCACAACTCCTATTGCTCCTTGACTGAGAATTATCCTTAAAACCATCAACTGCTCTGCACAGGTTTTGCCTACGTGAAACAGACAATTTTAACAGTGCCAGAGAGAGCCACTGGCAAAAGAATAGCGTGATGCAGGAACTCTGGAGTAAGAAGCTGCTAGTTTGCTGGGAAACTTCATTGCTTCAATGACTTAAGCAAGCGAAGGGGATATGGAACAGAATTTCACTTCTTCTATATCTTTGGTTAAGGAGCTCTGGTGGTGTAGTGGGTAAAACATTTCTCTACTAGCCAGAAGGTTAGGAGTTCAAACCCACCAGCTGTTCTGCAGGAGGAAGATGAGGCAATCTACTTTTGTAAAGATATATAGCTTTGGAAACCCAATGGGGGTCACTATGAGGTGGAATAGACTCCATGACAGTGGGTTTGGGTTTTTCTTGATTAAACAGGTCATATGGCCAAAGCTTACTTCAAACGGCCATGGATATAGAATACTGTCCCAGAAAAGGCCAGTGGATATTTTGAATAATTATATAAAACTCAAACTCAAATTGTAAAGAGATCAACTCTTCCAAAAATAAAAGGGCTAGTTAGATGCGATTAAAAAAAAAAAAAATCCCAGTATGTTTTTGTTGGCGAAAGGGGCATTTATTTATTTGGTTGGTTGGTTGGTTTTGCTTTTCTTTCTCTCATCTGTTTTGTTTTGGCAGAACCTGCAAGTCTGGTTCTAAAATTTAAAGGCAGCACAAAGGACCAAGAGATGAAGGAATTTTAAAGAAGGGCAGATTTCCTCCATGAAATATCATTCCTTATCATAAAGCTGTATCAATTGTGAGATTGAATCAGCAATTCCACTTCCAGCAATACAGTGTAAAGAAATCATTATGAGATGTGTACAAGGAGATGCTAAAGCAGTTATCTGTGATTTATTTTTTTTTTATTTTAAGAGCTTGTTTTACATTCAATATTACGTGTACATTTAGTGTCATTCCACATTCACCTTGTCCAACCCTAACCCAGTCTCCTCCCCTCCCTACCCTGTAACCCTCGCCCTGTGCCCCTCACATTGATGCACACCTGTGTGTCCTGCATTTCCTCAATTTGAATGTTGTTCCTCTGGTCTATTGCTCTAAGGGATGTATTACCATAGAGTATATGGGTGTGTCATCCTGGGTTGAGTGGTCTGCGTGTACATCTTGTTAACTATTGGGCTGAGAGCGTGCCCCTGGGTGTGGGTTTTATTCCAAGAGCAGAATGTATTCCAGGGCCATAGTATTGGGGGTCTCATGAGTTATCTGTGATTTAAATTGCACTGTTTGTAATGGCATAAAATTGGAAATAACCTAACGTGCATCAATAGCTGAATGAATAATTTGTGGTACATCAAAAAATGGAATGCTATTTAACACTTTTAATAATCTAAAGGTACATAGATCAGTATGTATGAATCTTAAAAACCACAACGTTAACAGAAAAATGGAAGTTATAGAAGCACTTGTACTTTGTTATTGTTAGCAGCCATCAAGATGGCCCCCAACTCATGGCAACCCCATGTGTCACAGAGTAGAACTGTCCCGGGGGTTTGCCTGTCTGTAATCTTTATGGAAGCAGATTGCCAGGTCTTTTCCTTGGAGCTGCTAGGTGGGTTCAACCACCAACCTTCAGGTTAGCAGTTGAGCACAAACCGT
>NW_006922568.1:135406-136583 GCF_000298275.1 Orycteropus afer afer
TTCAGAAAAAAATATAAATTATATTCCAATTTACAATTCAAGGGTGTCTGAGATTGTGTTTTGCTCCATATTATGTTTTACCAGTTTTAATCATTTTTACTTATGTATCTTTGGAAACCTAAACAATTGGCAGAGGGCAACCAGGGCTAGTTTTCTCTAAGCTGGTTGTCCAAAGAGAGCTGTTTGCTTAAATGTAAAATTTTTGAACAGACTACCTACAATTATAAATTATGTATTGCTGAGTGGTAGAAAATGTGACAAATTTTAGGAAAATATTGTCTAAACCCTTAAGGTCAGTGCTAGCTATTACATTATAGGTATTTTGAACTGTATAGAAAGTATACAGTTCTTCATGGTAACTGGTTACTTAACTTGTCCTGGAGTCTAATTAGTCTAATTGGATGGGGAGATTAAATGATTGAGAAAAATTATCCAGACAAGAGTTTTTTGTTTGTTTTAAACTCTATTGGTATTTTCCTGCTGTTTCTTGAAATTGTCCTGAGTGCCTGGGGAGGGGAGCTTCCCCTTTCATTTCTAACAACAGACTATTAAAATCATGTTCCAGGTTGTTGTAAATGTGGACCTCGCCCTTCCAATTTCCGGTTTGACAAGTACTGCTGGGATGCAACAAATCAAAACAAAGCCTTAATCAGGTTAGTGCAATGCCATGTGAAATGAGATACAGAAGAGGCCACCTTGGAGGATCTTATCAGAGTTAACCCTCATCACAAACTCCTTATTGCCTAAGAAACAAACAAAGTAATAAATAAAAAAAGTTTAAGTAAAAAAATGGATAACTAAAATACATTACTGTTAAATGATGTGAACACCCTAGGTTATTTTTCTGTAAGCAATAATGAACATTTCATTTAGAGGGTGTGATAAATTAATATTTTGAATCTGGTGAGTGGGATTGAGGAAGTAATATCAGATTTCATTCACATCCAGGAAGCTCCTTTACTCAGCTTTTATAATCCAAGGACAACTGCCTAACATTCTGTAAGCACACACACAGGCACACACTGCCATCAAGTCGGATCTGACTCATAGCAACCCCTCCTTGGGTTTCCGAGGTGGTATCACTACGGAGGTGGATTGCCCAACCTTCTGTCCGAGGAGTGGCTGGTGGGTTTGAACCGCTAACCTTCTGGTTAGCAGTCAAGTGCCTTAGGCACTA
>NW_006922568.1:156369-162039 GCF_000298275.1 Orycteropus afer afer
TATTCTCTTTGGTCTGTCTCTCAATCCTTTGAAGATACCTAAAGATAATTCTTTTGAATTCCTTATCAGAGAGTTCCAATGCTGCTTCTTCCTCAGGGATGTGTTCTGGATCTGTATCCTGCTCCCTTGTTTCTACCACTTTATCCTGCTTCTTTGTGTGGACTCTGATGATCTGTTGTTTCGAGGCATCATGGCGTTATTGTATTTAGATCTCTGTTAACTGTTTGTGAAGAGCAGCCAAGGGTGATTCAGGCGCTTGTTGGTGGTTTTTAATCGTTGGCCCGTTGGTGGAGAAGGAGGTAGTGGTTCTCGTTCAGTAAGTGAAGTTGCAGGAGGTGTGGGTGTAGTTGTGTCTTACGGGGACTGTTGTTTGTCTCCCACTCAATTAGACACAAATTACAATCTAATAACCTTCAAAAAACTTGTCAGTCTTGCAGGTCCCGAGTGTCCTTGGGGTTGCTGGCAAGCAGAACGTGTTCTTAAGCCCCAGGAATTTGCAAGAGCACTATCTCTTTAAATATCCAAAATAGTCAAGCCGTTTTTTAAACCTTCGAAATGGCGGTGCCCTCCAGCCCGGGAAAAGTCCACAGCTCAGCCAACCTTTCTCTTCACCTTCTCTGTTTGTTCCCCAGCCACCGTGCACAGTCCTCCGTGCAGTCCCTGGCTAGCAGGGTGATTTTTAGGTTAATTCTTAAGTTCTCCCACTACTCGGGAATCTCCATGTTGTCTGTGCTATCAGGATCGCTCAGGATCACTGCCAGACCACAGCTCCATATGTTTCCTTTTTCGGTATTTTCACGCAAATTCTTCTGCTAGTTGGGGTTTTGTCCACTTCTATATCCTTCCCTTCAAGGCTCAGGGATTCAGGATTATCTTCTGTGTCTGTGTTAATTGGTTTCCCTTTTCTTTGTTGAAGAGGGTCCGTGCAGTCTTTCTGCCTAGTCCACCATCTGGCCGGAACCCTTGCTCTGTAAATCTTCACCCAAATCACAATTAAAAAAAAAAAAAATGACCTCCTGATAAGTAAGTCAATGATTTAAGTAGTGTAATATAGTGTTGAGGACACTGGTGGTACAGTGGTAGAATTCTCGCCTTCCATGTGGAAAACCCAGGTTCTATTCCCAGCCAATATACTTCAAGTGCAGCCACTAGCTTTCTGGCTTTCGTGTTGTTATTATCCTGAACAGATTTCAGTGGAGCTTCCAGATTAAAGATTGGCCAAGAAGAAAGGCTTGGCAATTTACTTCAAAAAATCAGCCAATGAATATTCTATAAATTATAATGGTTAGATCTGCAACTTATCATGGGGATAGCACAAGACTAGGGAGTATTTTGTTCCTTTTGCATGGGGTTGATAATCAGCCAGGGGTGCGTTCTCCCCTCTTGCTGTTCGAACCTCTTTTCTCCATCTTTTATCTTGACTACTTGCAAACCTCTTTTAGATAACTTGGAATCATACCCTCTCACTTTAATTCCTATTACAGAACAAAAAGATAAGTATATTTTTTAAAATACTGATAACATGGTTTTATTGAAATGAGTTGGCAGCAATATCATATCAATAGAAATTAGGTTTGAAAGAGGCTTGAATTCTTCTTTGAGGGCTTTTTGCTTTAAGAAACTCGTAAAAGTAAAGTGAAGATCCTGTTCCAGAATGGACTGTGAAGAATTAATCTACTGTTTCATTGTGGGCAGGGCGACATGATTAGAGTTTATGGTGCTTTGACTCCTGCTCATTTTTATTTCCTAGTAAGTTGCTGTTGGAAGGAAGACTGGGCAATGTACTGCTGTAGTGATACCACCTTGGAAACCCAGAGAAGGGTCACTATTGCTGGAGTCCCCTTTCCATTTCTAACACACAGAAATGCTAGTTAAAATGTATTTTAAAATTTTAAACATAGTCACACTCAAACGCAAATTCCAGGTGTCAGAACAAAAAACCCAAACAAACCAAACCCACTGCCATCAAATTGATTCCCACTCATAGCGAACCCCATTGGGTTTCTGAGGTGGTAAATCTTTACAGAAGTAGATTGCCCAGTCTTGCTTCTGTGGAGTGGCTGGTGGGTTTGAACCACCAACCTTCTGGTTAGCAGTCAGATGCCTCAGGTACTGTGTTACCAGAGCTCCTTTCAGAAGAACAAAGGATGTCATAATCAGAGTAGTGAGAAAGAATTGAAGCCTGGAAGTTTTTCGAATACTGAACCTGGAAACACACCTCAGGGACTGGGCTATAGACATATGATCAAGACTGGAGTTCAGGCTAAAGGAGCAGTCCATTTCATTTTTGGATTACCCAATAAGCAAGGTAAGCACAGGCTTACCTGTGTTTACTTACTAATCCTTAGTGAACAATTTCACATTTTTTCACTACATCAAATTTCTGCTTCTAGGTATGGCTGGCATCTGTCTACTTCCCAACCCCACAGCACCTTCCTACAGAATCAAAGCCTCTCTTCAAATTTACAATCCCTGACAGGGATGGAGTATCCAGTAAGCAATGTAAGCACGGGCTCATTTGTGCTTCTTATTAATCTGTAGTGAAGTTTTACATGTTTTTCACTATACCAAATATTTTCACAAGAAATGACCTTCCTTGTCCTTAGCCATAGAGCAGAAGCAGAATATGTACAAGCAGGGTGCTCACTCTGATGGTAACAGAGCTACCTACAAGAAGCTAGAACCCCAAGTCTGAGCTGTGCCTGGACTTGAGGACAAATTTGCATTACTTTAGAGTGTGAATACCCTACACTGAAAAGCTTACTCAAAACTGATCCTAAATCCATGAAATTTTCAGGTCTGGAACAGAGAAAAATGTCAAGCCATCTAACTGAGACACTCCTCAGTCCAGAGTACACAGAGAATTCTCATGAGAGATAATTCCCATTGAAGATGAGCTCATAGCAAAAAGTTACAAAACACATGAGAAAACTCTGCCCTGAATGTTAGTACATTCTATTAATCAGAGAATACATATGCAAAGAACCACAGAGATATACACCAAAATATACACCAACTCAACAGTTTCATTCTGTTGTGCATGGGATCGCTATGAGTCGGAGATGACTTGGAGGCACATAACAACAACAACAGTTTTTACATGTACAATTCAGTGACACTGATTACATTCTGCAAGTTGTACAACCATTCTAACCTAATTTTTTTTCCTAGTTGTTCTTCCCCCATTAACACAAATTCACTGCCTCCTATGGTTTGAAGGAGACTTCAGGTTATTTTTTAAGTTTAAGGTTTAAATATTATCTCAGCACAATAGTTTCAGGGATTCATCCAGCCTCCAGGACTCCAGAAAGTCTGGAGTCTGTGAGAATTTGAAATTTTTTTCTGCATTTTCTTCTTTTGAGGAATTCAGGATTCTTGTATAGAATCTTTGATTGAAATGTTCAATAATGGTGGCCAGGCACCATCCAGTTCTTTTGGTCTCATGGCAAAGGAGACAGTTGTTCACAGAGGCAATTAGCTACACATTCCACTTCCCTCTCCTATTCCTGACTTCAGTATAAATTACATCTCAACATAAAGAAAACAAAAATCCTCATAACTGAACCAATAAACATTATAATAAATGGAGAAAAGATTGAAGTTGTCAAGGAGTTCATTTTACTTGGATCCACAATCAATGCACATGGAAGCAGCAGTCAAGAAATCAAAAAACACATTGCATTGGACAAACCTGCTGCAAAAGATCTCTTTAAAGTGTTAAAAAAAAAAAAAAGGTGATGTCACTTGGAGGATTAAGGTGTGTCTGAGCCAAGCTATGGTATTTTCAATCGCCTCATATGCTTGCAAAGCAGGACAATGAAAAAAGAAGACCGAAGGAGAATTGATTCATTTGAATGATAGTGTTGGAAAAAAATATTGAACACACCATGGACTGCCAGAAAAATGAACAAATCTATCTTGGAAGAAGCACAGAGCCAGAATGCTCCTTAGAAGTAAGGATGGCAAGACTTTGTGTCATGTACTTTGGACATGTTCTCAGGAGTAACTGTCCCTGGAGAAGGACATCACTCTTAGTGAAGTAGAGAGTCAGCAAAAAAGAGGAAGATCCTCAAAGAGATGGATTGACACAGTGGCTGCAACAGTGGGCTCAGACATAGAAACAATTATGGGGATGGTGCAGGGCCGGCAGTATTTGTTCTATTGTACACTGGGTTGCTATGAGTCGCAGTTGACTCCACAGCACCTAACAACAATGACAACGTTTCTGACTCTCCTTTCTCTGTGGGTCCAGGTGAATAGAGATCAATTGTTGTGCCTTAAATGGGCACTTGCAAGTTTTTAAGACCCCAGGTACTATGCCATGAACTAGGAAGTAGAACAGAAGCACATTATACAAACACCTTATTAGGCTAATTCCCTGGATGTCCAATGAAACCATGACCCTAAACCTCCAAACCAAAAAACTAAATCCCCTGAGTTTTTTGGCTGTACATAAGCAGCCTCAGCAGCTATGCTTATTTTTTTCTTCTTATCATTGTGTGAGGAGTTCTGGTGGTGTAGTGCCTAAGGCATTTGACTGCTAACCAGAAGGCTGGTGGTTCAAACCCACCAGCCACTCCTCAGAAGGAAGGTTGGGCAACCTACTTCTGTAGTGATGCTGCCTCGGAAACCCAAGGAGGGGTCGCTATGAGTCGGATCTGACTCAACGGCAGTGAGTTTGTTTTTTGGTATTATTCTCTGTCACTCAAATTTTGCCAATTCAACTTTTTATTTAATGACAGCACTTACAATAATCAGTTGTTCAAACTTATCCTTAATCAATGCAATTTTTTCCATCACTGTAAACAAAACTTGTTGTTTTTGTTTTTAGGTGCTGTTGTCGAGTAGGTTCTGACTCACAGCAGCCTGTGGTAGTTAAATTTGTATGTCAACCTGGCTGGGCCTGGTTGAGTGGCTGGCAGCTGGTGGTAGTTATTCCCCATGATGAGACTGGCAATCAACTCCATGGTGGGATCTACCACAAGCAGCTGAGTAGCTGTCTTTGGGATGTGGTCTGCTTCATGTATATAAGGAGAAGCCTTGAGGCTTATGGCACGCTTGGACCCTGCATGTAGCCTTGTCATTGTTCAGCAGCCCGTCATGCTCTGCCAACCTTGGGACTTACAATGGACTTGAATTAATGGCCTGCCATTTGGTTTGGTACCATCAGGACTATGCCATTTTATTTGTCAACCTTGGGTTTGTTGGCCTCAGCAGGCCAGTAGCTGTCTAAGTGAAGAGATGCCTTTAGCTTCAGTGGGCCAGGAGCAAGAGGCAGAACTGCAGCCAAAGGTTGAGGGGCATTCACCCAGACCCTAGAGCCTGGCACTCTGAACATGGACTTAAAGCCTCCAAACTATGAGAGAATAAACTCCTGTTTGTTAAGGCCATCCCATTTGTGGTATTTCTGTTAGAGCAGCACTAGGTAACCAGAACACGGCCCTATGTACAACAGAATGAAACACTGCCCGGTCCTGGACCAACCTCACAACCTTTGCTATGCTTGAGCTCATCATCACAACCACTGAGTCAGTCTATCACATTAAGAGTCTTCCCCTTTTTTGCTGACCCTCTACTGTACCATGATATTCTTCTCCAGGAACTCCCTTCTGACAACATTACCAAAGTATGTGAGATGAGTATGGCCATTCTATCACTTCTTTTTTTTTT
>NW_006922568.1:164399-165377 GCF_000298275.1 Orycteropus afer afer
TATTCTTTAGCGTTGCATAGTATTCCATTGTGTGTATGTACCATAGTTTGGTTATCCATTCCTCAGTTGATGGACATCTAGATTGTTTCCATGTTCATTCTATAACTTCTAAGGAGGATTCCGGGTGTACAGGCAGATTTGTTCTTTCCTCTTGCAGTCTAAGTCACCACTTGTCTGTCAGTTTGTCATACTGTGATGGCTTGTGTGTTGCTGTGATGCTGGAAACTATGCCACTGGCATTTCAAATACCAGCAGGTTCACCCATGGTGGACAGGTTTCAGTGGAGCTTCCAGACTAAGACAGACTGGAAAGAAGGATGGGCCATCGACTTCTAAAAAACTTGGCCACTGAAAACCAAAACATAGTACTCTGTAAATAATAACATCCCCCTTTCCTGCTCCCTTCTGGCTCTGGTAACCACTAAAAAACTTTCATCTGTATACATTTGCTTTCTCTTTCTTCCTTTTTTTTAAAAAAAAAAATATAAGCAAGGCTATACAATATTTGTCCTTTTGTCATTGACTTATTTCATTCAGCATAATGTTTTCCACTTCCATCCATATTTTAGCATGTATCAAGATTTCATTTCATCTAATACTATTTGATCCAGCAATTCCATTATTAGGTATATATCCTAAAGAAGTGAGAGGCAGGACATGAATAGATACATGCACATCCATGTTCATCACAGCACTATTCACAACAGCAAAGAGATGGAAATAAGCTAAGTGCCCATTAACTGAGGAATAGCTGAATGAACTGTGGTATGGTACATACACACAATGGAAGACTATGCAGTTGTAAAGAATGATGTAGAATCTGCAAAACATCACATAACGTGGATGAACTTGGAGGACATTATGCTGAGTGAAGTAAGTCAATCATGTTGTTGTTGTTATGTGCCGTCGAGTCGGCCCCGACTCATAGTGACCCCTCCTTGGGTTTCCAAGGCAGTATCACTACGGAAGTAGGATTGCC
>NW_006922568.1:166076-166633 GCF_000298275.1 Orycteropus afer afer
GAGGAGTGGCTGGTGGGTTTGAACCGCCAGCCTTCTGGTTAGCAGTCAAGTGCCTTAGGCACTATGCTACCAGAACTCCTCCAGTTTACCATAGATGTGTGTGTTTATTTCTGGACTCTTAATTCTCTTCCATTGGTCTATGTGTCTATTGTTATACCAGTATCAGGTTGTTTTGATTACTCTATATAATAACTGTAAAACTATTCACAATATGTTTTAAAATCATGAAGTATGAGTCCTCCTACTTTGTTTTTCTTTCAACTTTGCTTTAGCTATTTGGGGCCTCTTGTTATCCCTATAATGTGAAGGATTTTTTTCCCCCTTTTTCTGTAAAGAAGCCTCTTAGAATTTTGATCAGGACTGCATTGAATCTGTATATCTGTGGTGCAGTAAATTACTTAGTGTGGATTTTCTACCCATAAATCCTTGTAAACTCCAAGGTGGGATTTGCTATGAGCAACTGAGGAGCTCCTGATTGTAAATGTTATCTACCTGGATTATTTCTGTTGGGCGTAGCACAACACAATGTTATGGGAGGCTCACTCTCAGGTGCTTAG
>NW_006922568.1:167128-169333 GCF_000298275.1 Orycteropus afer afer
CCAGGAGAGAGGTGGTGGGTGCTTTGGGAGGAACAGTTGGTGAAAGGGCTGGAGGGAGGCAGCATGTCTGGCCTTGCAGTAATAGGCCTTGGGCTATTGATGATGATTTTGCCTTCCTCTTGTGGGGTTCTAGGAGGTCAGAATATGTGGCCTCCTTGTCCTTTTTGCAATATCACTTAACAATATTAAGTCTTCCAATCTATGAGCATGGAACATCTTTCCATTTATTTAAATCTTCTTTAATCTCTTTCAGCAGTATTTTATAATTTTCATTGTATAAGTCCTTCACATTTCTGGTTACATTTATTCCCAGGTATTTTATTCTCTTAGATAGTATTATAAATGGAATTATTTTCCTAATTTCCCTTTTATATTTCTCATTGTTGGTGTATAGAAACCCAACTAATTTTTGTTTTTTGACCTTGTGCCCTACAACTTTGCTAAATTCGTCTATTAATTCTGGAAGTTTTCTTGTGGACTCTTTGGGATTTTCTACGTATTTAATTAATAATAGAAATAATTTTACTTCTTTTCCTGTATGGGTACATCTTTTATTCTTTTTTAAAAATTATTTTATTGTGTTTTAGGTAGACATTTACACAGCAAATTAGGTTCCCTTTTAACAATTTTTATATGAATTGTTCCATGACATTGGTTACAATTTTTACAATGTGTCAGCATTCTCATTATTTCCATTCTGTTTGCTCTGTTTCCATTGATCTAACTTCCTTTCCCCTCCTTGCCTTCTCATCTTTGCTTCTGGGTAAATGTTAACCATTTGGTCTCATATGGTTGATTGTTCTAGGGAGTACATTACTCACTGGGGTTATAAACCAATCTACTATTTGGCTGAAAGATGACCTCCAGAAATAGCTTCAGTTCTGAGTTCAAAGAGTACCTTAGGACGATAGTCTTGAGGGTTTTTCTAGTCTCTATTGGTCCAATAGGTTTGGCCTTTTTTTAGGAATTTTAATTTTGTTCTACATTTTCCTCCTACTCTATCTGGGACCTTTTCCCTTATTTTTAATTAGCCTATTTAAAAGGAGTATTCACTCTTTCAAGTATTTGGAAGAGTCATACCTTAGTTTGCACATCTCTAGAAGCAGACTCTGAGACAAGGATCCAAGTGCAAGTACTTCATTTGGGAGGTACAGAAAACATCCGTAGGGGAATGTGGAAAGTAATGCAGAAAAGGCAAGGCAGGGTCATGAGGTACATTATTAAGCCAGATACATAGTAGGCACCTGAGCTCAATCCCATGGGGCAATTCTGGGAGAATAATGTTGTTTTGTGGTTTGATGATTTGCTAGAAGGACTCACAAAACTCAGAAAAACTATTATATTCACAGTTATGATTTATTACAGTGAAAGGATACAGATTAAAATCAACAAATGAAAAAGGCACATAGGGCAGAGTCCAGGAACAACAAGGCATAAGCTTCCTGTTCTCTTCTTCTAATAGAATCACACAAACAGTGCTTTAATTCTGCCACCAGTGATATGGAATAGCAAGTACAAAGTATTGCCAACTAGGGAAGCTCACCAGAGCTTTGGTGTCCAGGATTTTTATCCAGAGTCAGTTACATTGATATGACTGTTCTTAGCTATTCAGTCTCCAGCCCCTCCCAGATGTCAAAATGATACAGCATGACCTAGGACCCCAGGAAAACAGAAATAAGTATTCACCATAAATCACACGGTAAACTATTTGGTGTGGTCTAAGGCTCCAACTATACAAAGACACTCTTTTGGGGCAAGACATTCCAGTGATCTTCCAAAAGCAGGTGAAGAGCTAGTCCTTTGTTTGGAATGTGCAGGGTTTGAACACTCCATGTTTGCGGAATTAACACTTTACTGAACAGATGTAAAACATGCGTCTCAGAGTTATCCTACCTGAGAAGTGAAGAGCCAGGGTTTTAATAGTGAGATATAATTTATAATGACATATGTCTTAGGATTCTCTAGAGAAACAGAACCAGTAAAGTATACGTACACAGAGAGAGAGAAAAAAAAAAACTTGACTTCAAGGGATTGGCTCACACGACTGTGGGGTTTGGTAAGTTCAAAATTCATACGTTAGGTGATAGGCTGGAGACTCTTGGTTCACAGGATTGTGGAGGGCTGCTAAGTCCAAAATCAGTACGCCAGGCATCAGGCTGGAGACTTCTGTAAGCTTGCATCCCAGTATGTGTAGGTCAGGCAACA
>NW_006922568.1:169903-175185 GCF_000298275.1 Orycteropus afer afer
ACTTTTGGGGAAAAGACCTTCAGACTCAGAGGTGCAACTACTGGCTGGTGGAAGTCTGAGAGATCACACTGAAATGACTAAGGTGAAAGGCACAATGAGATGTCAGCTACCATTTTTGATGCCATCTCTGCTCTTTCATTCTCTTTGCCTAGCTGAGGGTGAGGAGAGCACACGCAGAGAGCATAGAGCCTCTTCTCAGGAGCACGTTTGTCAAGTTTCTTTTTCCCCTCTGACTTTCCTCTCTTCTAGTTCTGGGAAGACTTTTTATAGCTTTAGGTGGCTCTGATTGATCTGGTCTTCTTCCAGATCTTTCTGTGTCTACCCTGAAGCCTTCAGGGCCTTGGCTTTTGATATCCACACCACTCAGGCTCTTGCAACCCAAAAACCTTTTCTCACAGAAATACCAGCTCTACAAAGAGCTTCAAAAGCCTATTTTGTAACACAGAAGTAAATGATCTTTTTTTTCCTCTGTACTCATTTTAATAATGGAGGAACTGTAGGGGTAAAAAGGCATTACCAACAATAAAAAACATATTGATATACATTTCAAAATACTATTCTGCTACATCACATATAAGAAGCTCTGGTGGCGTAGTGGATAATGCACTTCCAGAAGGTAAGTGGTTCAAACCCCCCAGCACTCCATGGAAG
Organism: Orycteropus afer afer; assembly: GCF_000298275.1. Taxonomy (NCBI): domain Eukaryota; kingdom Metazoa; phylum Chordata; class Mammalia; order Tubulidentata; family Orycteropodidae; genus Orycteropus; species Orycteropus afer. The sequence goes on from NW_006922568.1 coordinate 170,555, forward strand.
GAAGATGGGTTGATTTACTTCCATAAGGATTTCCAGCCTCAGAAACCCGATGGGGGTTGCTATGAGTGAGAATCGACTCGATGGTGGTGAGTTTGGGGTTTTTTTGGTTTACCCCACATATACAGGGATTATGGTATTTTGTTGTTCTCTATAAATCAGCTTAAATTCTGTTTTGAGTCTACATTCCCACTGGGCAGAGGATCTCAATCATTATTGGGATGCTCCCTTCGTATGACATCAGAATCTAGGAGTCTTATAGAGAAAAAGACTTTAACGTTTAGTTCATTGTGGCTGCTTCATCTGCTGCTAAAGGCTTAGTTTTCCTTGAGACGCAGTAGTTCCCTGTTTTCCTGCCTCACATAGATCACTGAACTCAGAGATGGGAAGCCCCCTGGCTAGGATGTAGACTACCTACCTATTGCCACCCTGCAGCCACCTCTTTGAGTATTGCTGCCTTCCTATAATTCTACCCAAATCTCTAACCCCTTTCTTTCCTTACCTTCAAAAGTATTCATAGTAGCACTGTTCATTATAGCCCCAAAATGAAAACAATACAAATGTCATTCAAAAGTAGAATGGATAAATAAATTGTGGTATAATCATATAATGGGCTATTCTACAACAAGAGTACACACTGTACAGTTCCAGTAATATATACTCTTAAAAACTAGGCAAAACTAATCTGAAGTGTTTTAAGAAAGGATGATGGTTCTCTAATGGGGGTAGTAACCAAAAAGATGTACAAGAAGACTCCAAGGCTTCTAGAAATATTCTGTTTCTTGATCTGGGTGCTAATTACCATGTGTGTTTACTTGGTGAAAACGTATACAAATGTACACTTATGACTTGCGCATTTTTCTACACGTATGTAATATTAAAAGTTTACAAAACATAGTAGACCCCATCTCCTCTCGCCCTTAGTGACACTTTTCCTCAGTGAGAAAAAGATTTAGGAAAAAGTCAAGATGGAAGGTATCTTGTATATGACTTCTGCCGAGGGTGACGAACTTGTCCCAGCTTGCCCAGGACTTCCCTGGTTTTAGTACAAAAAGTACTGCATCCTTGAAAACTCTCCCCCGCTCCCCAAATCCTGGGCAAACTGGAATGGTCACCCTATGTCTGCCTACTAATATAATACTAGTATTTGGGAAGAAGTACAAAAAGAATAAACTTGCAAGGAGGAAGAACATACACTATTATCTCAATAAATTATACTGCCATTCTTATAGCTTACTCATTATCACAAGCACCAAAAGCTCTCTCTTTTTTGGGAAGTCAAAGACACAGTATAACATTTTGAAAAGTCAGAATCCATATTAACCTAAAAGCTCAAGACACACACACACCCATCTGAACCTAGATCCAGAGGGAGATACTCAGTTGGAAAGTTTACTTTAAAAAAGGTCAAGCTATTTTCCCTGAAGTTCCTGAAGACAAGTGATTTTAGCTATAGAGGCCCCATGAGATCCAAAGGAAATGCTATTGTAATACAAATAAACCCTCATACAACCCAGCTGTGACATTTGATACCAGAGAGAATATGACTGAAAATATACAGCACCACTCTGGTTTTTCTCAAATGAAAAGGGAATTGTTAGAGACAACTATCACTTGCAAGGACAAGACCAAAACTTGTAAATTTCCATTTCTAGTTCAAAGGATGAAGATGCCAGGGAGTGGGTAGTGAGAGTGAGCTATGGAATAGCTACCAAACAGAAATATTGAGTTCAATCTTGGTCAAACATTTCCAAACTGGAAAGCCAGAGAAGATAGGGAGAGAGAGCACTCACTTTAAATTAACTTCTCAGTCAATAAGTCTCTTAAAGCAAAGTGTTATTCCTTTAGTCTTCTATTACACAGTGATTAAATGTGTTCCCACACAGCTCTGATTAAAAACATTTTGTTGGGCCCATTTCTCCAATTCCAGTTCTATAGCACTTAATGTTCCCTCCAAAATTGCTTTGGGGATAGCAATCTCATGTCAGCGAAATGAATTCAAAAGTGCTTCCCTACAAGGACTGAAAGAAAGTCACACCTTCAATCCACCATTTGGAAAACATCAGGCTTTAGATTGTTTTTGGAAGTTCACAAAATAAATTCAAGAATCCTGATATTGAATGACATAATCTTTAGACGATCTACACACACAGTTAGTCTTTAAAAACTATCATTTAAAAATAGGTGATTAGTAATCTTCCTCAGCAGAATGTACTCATTTACTCAAGGGAACTATTTGAATAGCATGTTTTGTAAGCACTTGCTTTTATAATATATCACCTTTTCAAACACTATACTTCAAAGTCCCACCATGGGATCCAAAATCAATGCCCATAGAAGCAGCAGCCAAGAAATCAAATGATGTATTGTATTGGGCAAATCTGCTGAAAAAGACCTCTGTAAAGTGTTAAAATACAAAGATGTCACTTTGAAGACTAAGGTGCATCTGACCCAAGCCATGGTATTTTCAATCACTTCATATGCATACAAAAGCTGAATAATGAATAAGGAAGACCAAAGAAGAATTAATATCTTTGAATTATGGAGCTAGCAAGAATATTGAGTATACCATGGACAGCCAGAAGAATGAACAAATCTGTCTTGGAAGAAGTACGGCCAGAATGTACCTTAGAAGTGAAGATGGTGAGACTTCTCACATACTTTGGATACGTTATCAGGAGAAGGACATCACGCTTGATAAAATAGAGGGTCAGCCAAAAAGAGGAAGACCTTCAACGAATGAGATGGATTGACACAGTGGCTGCAACAACGGACTCAAGCATAGCAATGATTGTGAGGGTGGTGCAGGACAGGGCAGTGTTTCATTCTGTTATACATTCAGTCAGAATGTTGGAAAACATCAGGCTTTAGATTGTTTTTGGAAGTTCACAAAATAAATTCAAGAATCCTGATATTGAATGACATAATCTTTAGACGATCTACACACACAGTTAGTCTTTAAAAACTATCATTTAAAAATAGGTGATTAGTAATCTTCCTCAGCAGAATGTACTCATTTACTCAAGGGAACTATTTGAATAGCATGTTTTGTAAGCACTTGCTTTTATAATATATCACCTTTTCAAACACTATACTTCAAAGTTTTGCCTTTGCCAAATAAAGCCATCACAGTGTTTGGACAGATATATACTCAAACAATACCCATGCACAGTTTAGCATTCAGTCACAGACTCAAGGGGGCCCCTATGTGGATTTCTGGAACTCTTTTCTGTCCACTCCCCTCTCTCCCCTGAAGCCGTCTCTGCCCTTTCATTCTCTTCACCTAGTTGAGGGTGGGGAGAGCACACGCAGTCTAGTAGACAATCTTTCTGGACTCATGGACAATGATTTGTGTCAAGACAGTTTGCTTGGTCTTGTATCCACTTGGGAAGAGACTCCTCACAACGTCTTTTTCATGCTTTCACATATGGCCCTATTTTTCTTTTCTCCCAATGAGTCCTCTAGCAAAGACCATAAACCAAAACCAAACACATTACATCACATCAATTCTGACTCAGCACAATTCTAGGGGGCACTATTCATACATGTGTTCCAGGGAGTGCAACTTAATTAGAATTGGATGACGCTAAGTCCCTGTTACACCCTCCAGTCTGTACTTCTGTTTACCTGAAATGAGGACTTTTTGCCAGGTCATAGTCCCCTAAAGCCACGATCTCCATGTTTTTTTTCATTGCTTAACCCAATAGTAAAAAGGTTTTTTTTTTCCTCTCTCTCTCTGGATATATAGGTATTTTGTGTTCTTGTTAGGTGCTGTCAAGTCAATTTTTGACTCATAGTGACCCTATGTGATAGAGTTAGAACCACCCCATAGAGTCTTCTGGGCTATAATCTTTGTGGGAGCAGATTGTCAAGTATTTTCCCACAGAACCGCTAGGTGGATTTGAACCTCCAATCTTTCAGTTACCAGCTTTGCACTTAACTGTTGTACCACCACATATATGCCTTTATTTATATAATATATATATGTACCAACAAACACACACTAAAGAACTTTTTATGTTTGAAACAAAAACTAAATATAAATAGAATGTCTTATCTAATAACTTTTTAGGATTGCCAGATTGGATTAAAAAAAAAAGACCCAAATTTGCTGCCTAAAAGAAACCCACTTTGAATTCAAAGACACATGTAAGCTAAAAGTAAAAGTATGGAAAAATATATACCATGTTGACACTAATCAAAATAAAGCTGGGGTGGTTATATTCATATCAAAGTAGATTTTAGAACAAAGAATATTATCAGGGATAACAAGAGTCATTTCATAATGATAAAGGAATCAATTCATCCAGACCCACTGCTGTTGAGCTGATTCTGACTCATAATGACTCCATTGGACAAAAAAACAAACACAATCCACTGTCATCAAGTTCATTCTGACTCATAGCAACCCCCATTGGGTTTCCAAGGCTGTAAATATTTATGGAAGTAGACTGTCTCGTCTGGAAGCACCTAAAGTAGTACTTAGAGGAAAAGTTATAGCACTAAGCATTTATATTAGGAAAGAAGAAAAGTTTCAAATCAATGACTTCCCATTGATGATCTGGGAATTTAACTGAACTATAGACTCTGTAGAGAGCTCTGGTGGCATAGTGGTTAAACGTATTTGGCTGCTA
>NW_006922568.1:175285-177363 GCF_000298275.1 Orycteropus afer afer
TTTGACCCCACCAGCCACTCCGTAGGAGAAAGATGAGGCAGTCTGCTTCCGTAATGATATACAGCCTTGGAAACCCTATTGGGCAGTTCTACTCTGTCCTATAGGGTTGCTATGAGTTGTAATAGACTCAATAGCAGTGTGTGTGTATGTGTGTGTATATATTTTTAAAAATAGACTCTGTGTAAGCTATTGGGATTCCCCTTCCTCTGAATTCTTTTTGGCGATTCTTACTCTTGGCTTCTGTTTCTTTTCCCCAGTGACTGGTAATGACAACTGGGCCACATCCCTTCTTTTCCTTACTCTCCACTTTAGATTGGCAAACACCTCCTCCCCACTCCCACTTGCTTGAGTAGAAAACCAGTTCAGGCTCAGAAGAAAGGACACATGGGGAAGGCCACAAAGATCAGTTTCCAGTCTAGGCAAAAATGGTGCTTACTATCTACTAGTAATCCAGTCCACCCCACCAGAGCTGAAATAGCTACATCTAGATTTGAAGACCAAAGCACTACAGAGTTTTCCTACAATTAGACACATTAAAACTCTTCCAGCTTCTACTTATGACCCAATTCCAAAACCACTTCCACATTTTAGGTATCTGTTAGAGCAGCATTCCAGTCTTCTACTACCAAATTCTGTCTTAAGTATCTAGTGCTACTATAACAGAAATACCACAAGTGGATGGCTTTAACAAACAGAAATTTATTCCCTCACAATTTAGGAGGCCAGAAGTCCAAATTTCAGGTGCTAGCTCCAGGGAAAGCCTTTTTTTCTCTGTGGACTCTAGGGGAAAGTCCTTGTCTCTTTACAGCATCTGTGGGCCCTGTGTTCTTAGGAGATCTCCATGTGTTTTTGTATCAGTATTTCCCGGTGGCATAGTGAGGAGCTCTGGCGGTGTAGTGCCTAAGGCATTTGCCCGGTAACCAGAAGGCTGGTGGTTCAAACCCACCAGCCACTCCTTGGAAGGAAGATGGGGCAATCTACTTCCATAGTGATACCGCCTCAGAAACCCAAGGAGGGGGTCATTATGAGTCAAATCCGACTCGAAGGCAGTATGTTTGTTTCTTTTCCCCCCCTGGGTCTAGGAGGTTCCCATAACAGGGACTCTGGGTCCAAATGACACACTCTACTCCTGGCTTTTATTTCTGGATAACAGTAAGTCCTTCTGATCTATGCTTGTTTAATCTCTTTTATATTTAAAGAGACAGACTCAAGATACAATCTCATCTTATAGATCTCATCTTGCCTCATTAACATAACTGCCACTAATCTTGCCTCATTAACATCACAGAGGTGAGGATTAACAACATATAGGATAATTACACAAGATCACAAAATGGAGGATAATTACATAACATTGAGAGTCATAGTCTAGCCAAGCTGACATATTTTAAGGGGACACAATTCAATCCATAACACATAGTGCCAAAAAGAGGAAGACCTTCAACGAATGAGATGGATTGACACAGTGGCTGCAACAACGGACTCAAGCATAGCAATGATTGTGAGGGTGGTGCAGGACAGGGCAGTGTTTCATTCTGTTATACATTCAGTCAGAACTAGCTTGACAGCACCTAACAACAACAACAACAACTATCCCTTCTCCTTGTTAGACACAAAAAAGGCCCAACTCTCCTCCAACTACTTTGTTGCTATTGTTGTTGTTATGTGCCATTGAGTCGGACCCTACTCACAGCGACCCCTCCTTAGGTTTCTGAGGCAGTATCACTATGGAAGTAGATTGCCCCACCTGCCTTCTGAAGAGTGGCTGGTGGGTTTGAACCACCAGCCTTCTGGTTAGCAGTCAAGTGTCTTAGGCACTATGCTACCAGAGCTCCTACTCCAACTACTTTGGTGTTATATATTTTCCAGTATATTTTGTTGTTGTTGTTGTTGTTATATGCCGTTGAGTCGGCCCCGACTCATAGAGACCCCTCCTTTGGTTTCCGATGCAGTATCACTACAGAAGTAGGATTGCCCAACCTTCCTTCCGCGGAGTGGCTGGTGGGTTTGAACCGCCAGCCTTCTGGTTAGCAGTCAAGTGCCTTAGGCACTACACTACCAGAGCTCCTATCCAGTAT
>NW_006922568.1:177599-180048 GCF_000298275.1 Orycteropus afer afer
AAAGAAAAATCTTTTTGTGAAAATCATTAATTTTTTATTCTCTTCAAAGGTTTACTTTATAATGTAATAAGAAAGAAAAAAGCACGAGGCATTTAGAATATGTTACAAGATCCAAATTCATAATAAGTATATCTAGAAGAGAATAAAGGAATTTTAGGATGTCACTTCAGTACTCTTACAAATGTATTGAAAAATTATAAAGGTGTATGGGTTTTCTTGTTTATATAAACTGCCATCGAGTTCATTCCAACTCATACTCACCCCCATTGGTTTTCCAAGGCTGCAAATCTTTACGGAAGCAGACTGTCTCATCTTTCTTCCAAGGAGCAGCTGGTGGGTTTGAACCAATGACCTTCTGGTTAGCAGCCAAATGCCTTAACCACCACACAACCAAAGGTCTTGTTTTTTTGTATAGTTCTTAAAATTGGTGTGTAGCTCTATCACTAGACTTTGTAAGCTCTTTTTTATTTAGTTCTTCCCAGGGCCCAGAAAGTCCATTTCATTGCTAGTTATGAGATAATCTTTGAGTATCTGTCTATACCAACCAGATCAAAAGTAGCAAAAGTAGCTACAGTTTGGGTTTTCCTTTTCACAGAGAGTTCTTTGATACTGAATGATACGGTAATGTGATGGTGCCAGTTTTCTATTTCACTGGCTCCATGCCTCCCACATGTGGCTGACTCACTTTAGGGAGTGGAATTAAGAACCTGTCTGAATCAATTTGCATTTGTTGCAGAGAGTGCTAGTTCTTCTCCAATATCCATTTTTCCCTCAACAGAAATAGAAATTTTAATTGGGCTCATAGCTTTAGTTAGGCAAAACATTAACTATGATCTTGGAAGGCAGCTCCCAGGCAATGGAGGCAATAGCATTTGGGTAAGTGATAAGAAAGATTTACAGCATAGGGGAGTGTCTGCTGCTTCTTGCTACTTTAAACAACCTTCTACAGAAGGACGACACTGGTGAGGGCCAGCCAGAAAGCATGCAAAAATGGAAGGGTATATAACTCTGTCAAAAGTACATTCTTCACCTGGTCTGCAATATCAGAGTCCCATACAACTGAAAAAGTCAACTGCTTTCTATAACTCCACAGTGAAGCAGTTTAAAGAGGTTGCAAGAAAAGGAAGATTTGGTAAGAGGTAATTTTGTGGCTCCTCATTTTTCTCAGGCACCTACCTTCTTGACTAGTAAATGAGAGCCAGAGAAGAAGTAAAGACCGTATGTCAGTGTTCCACCCAAACCTATTGTTACAGAAGAGCTTAGGGTAGCAGCTCTCAAGTTGAACAAGAGGAGGATGAGTCAGCACGGAGAACAATGAAACAGAAAAAGAATTTGCCAGGAAAAGAACTTAGGCTATGGTTACTTTTACATATAATTGACAAGAAGCAAATAGACTAGAAGACTATTAAGTGCTAGAAGGAATCCAAAAGCCAAAGAAACCAAAAGTTTGTAAATGCTTATGATTATTAGAGCCTCAAAGTAATGTTAAGACTCCCCAAACTTACATAGTAGGAAGTAGACTGTGAAAGCTGAGCAATCCCTAAGAAAGGCCAGCTACAGATGTGGCCATAATAATCAATGATAATGACCTTCTGGAGGGCAGAGACAAGGGCCACAGAAAACAATGGACAAGGGGTTCCTTTAAGAGAAAAGAATTAAGGGTTGCCAGATGAGCTAACTAAGGAATTTAATCCAAAGCTAGGACACGGAGTTTTTGCATTTCCAAGCTACCAGGATTTAACGATTGCCATAAACTGATGGATGTTGAGTGGTTCCCCTTCTCCCTTTTCAGTATCAATGTCTGTCCTTGTTACCTTGCTCTTCCCACCCCCCCCCGCAAAAAAAAAAAAAAAAAAAAACTCACTGCCGTCGAGTGGGGTTCGACTCATAGCGACCCCTCCTTTGGTTTCTAAGGCAGTATCACTATGGAAGTAGATTGCCTAACCTTCCTTTTGAGGAGTGGCTAGTGGGTTTGAACCGCCAGCCTTCAGGTTAGCAGTCAAATGCCTTAGACGCTATGCCACCAGCGCTCCCACCTTGCTCCTACTCCATCATTATACAGTATATGGGGCACATTAGTTGTCTCATTTTTTACAAATCATGGTACCACAAGGAGTTACATCTGAACTTGATGTAGAGGATAACACATCACTCAGAGATCCTAGACTTTGAGATGTATGTAGCAACTGTACTTTGGATTTCTCTCTCTTGGCAATGAGCAAGATGTCTGTGTGGCCAGAATAGCAGAATGGCAGAGGCTGAGAGTTTTCCCCTTAAATCTGTTCACCCCTTCTTCTATAATAATAGAAATTTGAGCATGAGTATATGGACATCTAAAATAAAAACTGCATCTCACAGACTCCTTTGTGGACATGGGACTAAGTGCTGGCCAAAAGAACAAGAATGGGCATGATGTGTGCAACTTCTAGTTTGTTGTTGTTGTAATGTG
>NW_006922568.1:181033-182951 GCF_000298275.1 Orycteropus afer afer
CCATCTTCCTTCCGAGGAGTGGCTGGTGGGTTTGAACCACCAACCTTCTGGTTAGCAGTCAAATGCCTTAGGCACTACACCACCAGAGTTCCTTTCACAGAAAACTATGTCTCCCAAATTCTTTATTCTGTGCCTTCTGGATAGATTTGGTCAATAGAAGGTACTAGCAGAAGACTGGAGAGCAAGAAGGAAGAGATCAAAGTCTCTCTCTCTTTTTCTTCCAAGGATCCAGCTTTTGCCAGAGCAAGCCTTCTTCCCAGCTACTAACGGACAGTTCCAACCAGGCGGATCTAGCCATTGTTTTAGTCCCCTCAATATGGCCCTGGTTTCTGGGCTCTGGTACTATCACTTTCTCCAAGTGTGCTTCCATCCCTAGGGGTGGCAGTGTGTTTCTGCTGTTGTTAATCTCTGGGTTATTTCATCATTCCCTAATTGACTTCTCAGCTTGTCCATTACTTGTGAAATCAATTTCCTGCTTTATTTTCCTTCTGTTGAAAGAACCAGAAGGGTTTCTATGTGGTTTTTTTTTTTTTTTTTTTGCTGGACTTTAACTTAATACAAAGCAAATACAACTCTTCTGGAAAGAAGAGTAATAATGACAAACATATGCATTGACCCTGTTTTCTATCCTAAAATACCTATTCTAAGGAAACAATGTAACAGAAACTACACACACACACACACACAGAGAGAGATCCATTTAAGCATTATCTGTAATAGCAGAAATTGGAAACCACTTAAATGTCCAATAAGGAGCTCTTGTGGTGTAGTGGTGAAATCATTCAGACACTAACCAAATGGTCGGTGGTTCAAACCCACCAGCAGTTCCATGGGAGAACTATGAGGCAGTCTGCTTCCTTAAAGATTTACAGCCTTGGAAACGGTATAAGATAGTTCTAATTTGTCCTATAGGATCACTATGAGTCAGAACTGACTCGATGGCAGTGGGTCTGGGGTTTGATATATGTCCAATATTAGGAGAATGGACCAAAAAAACAAAAATCAAAGTACATAATACAATAGAACAATCTGCAGCCATTATAACTACTGTATCAGTCAGTTTACTCTAAATTATGCTGCAGTATGACTTGAAGCATTTACTGATGAAGACTGAAGACTACAGTGTGTAGTATGGATTATACCTCAATATTAAGAAAACAAAAATCCTCACAACTAGACCAATAAGCAGCATCACAATAAATGGAGAAAAGATCGAAGTTGTCAAAGACTTCGTATTACTTGGTTCTACAATCAACACCAATGGAAGCAGAAGTCAAGACATCAGACAACGCTGCAAAAGACCTCTTTCAAGTGCTGAAGAGCAAAGATGTCTCCTTGAGGACTAAGGTGCGCCTAACCCAAGCCATGGTATTTTCAATCGCCTCATATGCATGTGAGAGCTGGACAATCAATAAGACCAAAGAAGAGTTGATGCTTTTGAGCTGTGGTGTTGGCAAAGAATACTGAAGGTATCATGCACTGCTAAAAGAACTACCAAATCTGTCCTCGAAGAAGTGCAGATGGAATGCTCCTTGGCAGTGAGAATTGCCAGATTTTGTCTTTGGTCATGTTGTCAGAAGGGACCATTCCCTGGAGAAGGATATCATGCTTGGTAAAGTGGAGGGTCAGTGAAAAAGGAGAAGGCCCTCCAGGAGACAGACTGACACAGTGGCTGCGATGGGCTCAGGTATAGCAAGGATTGTAAGGCTGGCACAGACCGGGCAGTGTTTTGTTCTGTTGTATACAGGGTCACTGTGAGTTGGAGACAACTCAATGGCACCTGACAATAACAACATGCTGCAATAACAGATGTTGTTGTTGTTGTTATTTGCCGTCGAGTCAGCCCCGACTCATAGCGACCCCTCCTTGGGTTTCCGAGGCAGTATCACTATGGAAGTAGGATTGCCCAACCTTCCTT
>NW_006922568.1:185481-186648 GCF_000298275.1 Orycteropus afer afer
ATCATAGCATCAGAACTCTAAGCATCTGAGAGCAAGTGGGAACCTCCCAGAACATTGTATTGTGCCACGCCCAACAGAAATACTCCATGTGGATAACATTTACAATCAGGAGCTCCTCAGTTGCTCATTCCACCACTGAGTTTACAATGACTTATGGGTAGAAAAGCCATACAAAGTAATTTACTACACCGCACCCCTAAACCTCAATGACTTATCACAGGTTTATTTATCACTCACATTACCTATCCTTTATGAGTCAGCTGCTTTTCTGCACATCTACTGTATTCCAGATTTCATGGCAGTAAGAAAAGAGCAAGGGCATAATAATACACTAGCTCTTAAAACTTATACTCTAATGTGGGATATACTACATCTGTTCAAATTCCATTGGCCAAAGCAAGTCATATAACCGAATCTAATATTGATGTGGCAGATATTACTTTTACAAGGATGACCACCAGGGAGAGGTCCTGTAGGGATGAGGAGAGGGGCAGCAAATATTTTGACAATAATAAAATTTACCATAATATAAATTGTAGTCAATGTCATGAGGCAAAGTGTATGTGAACTGCTGTATGGAAAGTGAATTTGCTCTCTAAATTTTCACCCAAATCACAATAAAGAAAAAAGAAAAATAAATAAAACCTACCACAGTAATGAAAACTATGAAGAAAAATGGAACATGGTTGATATATAGTAAAGTAAGAATGTACAAGAAGATTTTACATATGATATTATAATGGAGTCTGCTACCTGTCCACCTAAACCCACTCTAACATTCTGGGCATGTGAAGATAGACGTGGTCATATGACTAAGTTCCATTCAATGACATATCAGCAGAAAGAATGTGTGACACTTCTGGCTAAGTGTCTTTTCCACACAATTTTCTTCTTCTACTGGCTGAAACCTGGACATGGCAACCCTGTCTCAATTTTGTAGATGACAACAAGGCCTTAGGAATTAGAGTACAAAATGGAAAGAGCCTGGGTCACTGGATCACCATGTGGAGGAGAGCCACCGGCCAACCTAGAATACCTGACCTAAACTGTCATATTAGGAAGAAATAAAGTTCTTTTTAGCCACTGAATTTGTAAGGTCTCTTTGGGGCTCTGTTAGCCTGCACTAACTGTTATTGTTAGTTGCCTTTCAATTCATTCCCACTCATG
>NW_006922568.1:188967-189494 GCF_000298275.1 Orycteropus afer afer
TGGTTAGCAGTCAAGTGCTTTAGCCACTATGCTACCAGAGCTCCTAGATATTACATATATAAACCATATTATGAGTTTGAAACTAGTTTTTAACTAGTTCTAATTTAAAAGAACTATGCATGCAGTTCATCAGCTACTCCAGTACTATCCTCTGCCCAAGGAATGTATGAGGACCCATTCTCTTGGGCTGGTACTATTCCCTTTCACATCCCTGGGCTCACGATGATGGGTCAGATTATACAGTGAGAAGTTTACAAAGAGTTACTGTAATGTTATCATTCTCTGATTGGAAGCACAAAACTTGGGAGTAAACAAGTGATCTTTTTAAATATCAAAAGGAGAACTTTTAAATATTCTCTATATAATTTCTCCTTGTTGTTGGGTGCCATTGCGTCTATACTGAATCATAGCAACCCCATGTGATAGAGTAGAATGCCCATAGACTTTTCCTGCCTGTAAGTAATCTTGATGGAAGGAGATCACCAGGTCTTTCTTCTACAGAGTTGCTGGGTGGGTTTGAACCTTCT
>NW_006922568.1:189631-196450 GCF_000298275.1 Orycteropus afer afer
AAAGACCCCAGCACCTGACTCTTACTCACGAAAGCCCCCAACCATTTCCTGCCCACTATGTTAATGAAGTACTTCAACTCTACTTCCTACCCCCACAGTAATGGGGTACTTTAACCTTATTGGTCCCTGTAACACATACCCTGCTCTCACTCCGGTCCTCTAAGAACCAGGAAGAAAATCACTATAAAAAAACCCTTTCTTTCACCTGGGCAGTGTGACTTCTCTGGCCCCTCTCAGGGACCCGTGAACCTCACCCGGGCCCCTCTCAGGGACCCGTAAACCTCTCCCAGGAGCACAGAATAAAAACTTCTCTTTAACCCCACTTTTGTGTGTCCTCTTCTCCTTACTGCAACCTTACATCTGGTGCGTTGGGCGGGAAGGGGAATTGTGGTGCAAGTAATCTCTGCTGGAAAGGAGTGCTGCATCCCCCCCTCCCTCTCCTCCTTTTCATGGATCAGGAACCTCCAGCCGCCACCATCCAACACTGGTGAGTTTCCTATTTTTAATTAGTTCCCCAATCATGGGCACCTAGATTCCAAGTCCCAGACCCCTATTCCAGAGTCTCTGTCCCTTTCATTCCAGAAATCGCTGGCACTGCGTCTGAGACTCTCCCGGCATAAAGACAGAGGCATCCTAAGGGACGCCTTGGATTCCCTGTCTTTCCATTCTAAGACTGAAGACTGCAACGGAGACGTCCACTGTTTTCTTCCAGTCTCCGGTTCCGGGATTCTGCCAAAAGTGGCTGGGACGCTGGTCCTTTGACAGAATCTTTCCCTTGGGACTTTAGGGATCATGGGTAACCAAAACTCCAAACCAGACCCAACTACTCCCCTGGGGTGTCTCTTACTCAATCTCCGTGCCCTGGGGCTGGCTCAGGACTTACGTTCCAAATACCTAATTTTCTATTGCTATACTGTTTGGCCCCAATAATAATTCTCGATGGCCTGAGCAAGGAACTTTAGATTTTAACATCCTCACTGATCTTGATAATTTCTGTCACTACACAGGCAAATGGCCGGAGGTTCCCTACATCCAAACTTTCTTTTACCTGCGCTCCCGTGTCTCTCTCTCTCTCTCTCTCTCTTTCTCTGCTCTACTTGCAATACCATCCAAATTCTCCTAACATGCGATACTCCTATCCAAACCCCCTCTAAAGACTCCCCAACCCCTCTCAATTTCCCTAGCCTAAAATCTTTGGGGTTAGAGTCCCCTTCGGCCACTTTGGGGGTTCGAGTCCCCCTTGGCCGGGTTAGGCAGGGTAGAGGGTTCAAGTCCCTCTAGCAGCTCTCTGGGGTTAGAGTCCCCTTTGGCCTTTTCGGGGGTTTGAGTCCCCCATGGCCAGGTTAGGTAGGGTAGAGGGTTCGAGTCCCTCTAGCAGCTCTAGTAGAGAGTTCACATTGGGTTTCATTGGGGTTGGTGTCTGTCTGTGTGACTGTTTAGTGTGAATGATATATGTGAAGTTCCAAGACAAAAAATCGTAGAATTTGAATGGGCCTGAAGTTGCATTCTGTGTGAGGTTGGATTGGCATAATGGTGTGGCTTAGCCCTCCGCTCCGGGGTTTATACGGAGACACCTTAGCCAAAGACCCACTGAAACCTTCGTAAGAAGGGCGGACGACCAGGCATCAGAGAGGTCCTCGGGACTTGTCTTTTGTTTTGTGTGCACCACTGTCACTATGGGAAGTACCCCCAGTAAATCTACTGTGTTAGAATACATGATCAAAAATTTTCCAAAGGGATTTAAAGAAGATTATGGTGTTAGCCTCAGTCCATCTAGATTAAGAATCTTTTATGAGACCCATCCACCAGAGCACCCAACTTCCTCTTTTTCTGACCCACCTGAATCTCTTTCATACCCTCCTCATAGACCACTCCCTTATTCAGGACAGGCACTTTCATCTCCAACTTCTGTTAACCCCACTGCACCCTTTCCGCCACCCCCAACTTCCTCTTCATTAACATCTCCGGACACCACTTCCCCAGAGTCCTTTTTCACCCTTCCTGGTGAGCAGCCACACCCATTCTCAACAGCCCCTTCTCTGTCCCTTACGTAAGTGGCTGACTTTGAAGGTATTGTCCGTGTCCATATTCCTTTCTCCCTCACCAATTTATCTCAGATTGAAAATGTCTGGGTTCCCTTTCTCACAATCCCACCACCTACATTAAAGAATTTCATTATTTCACACAAGCTTATGACTTAACTTGGCATGACATTTATGTCATTCTTTCTTCCACTTTAAATTCTTTTGACAAAAGGGAACGTGTTCTTGGGGCTGCTCGGGAACATGCCAATCTAACTCCTTTAACTGACTCTACCATGCCAGTAGGTCCAGAAACAGTTCCTGGGCAGGACCCCGGATGGGAATACCAACTAGACACCCAATCTGGGTGGAATGGCCGCACTGGCAGGGACAAAATGCTCTAGTACCTCCCAGCGGGCCTACAGGCTATTTCACATAAAGCTGTTAACTTCGATAAACTGCGGGAGATTACTCAACTCCCTAATGAAAACCCTACGGCTTTTCTTAATCAACTCACTGAGGCCCTTTTACAATATACTCGCTTAGACCCAAACTCCCTGGCAGGAGCTACTGTTTTAGCTACTAACTTTATCACCCAATCTGCTCTTAATATTAGAAAGAAACTGAAAAAGGCAGAAGAGAGTCCCCAGACTCTTATCCGAGACCTGGTGAATATGGCCTTTAAAGTTCTTAACACCTGGGAGGAACCGGCTGAGGCAGATAGGGAATCCCACACTCAGAAGGCTAATTTACAAGCCCAAGCCTTAGTGGCAGCCCTGAGGCCAGCACCTACTTGACCAGCCAGAAGCAACCTCCCAACAGGAGCCCCGCGGAGAGGAAGGCCACTGGGCCAGCCATTGTCCACACCCACGACAACCTTCCAGACCTTGTCCGGCGTGCGGTCAAATGGGACATTGGAAAAGTGACTATCCCTCAGTGCCAAGACACGGAAGGCCAGTCCCTCCAACCCCTGACCCACCGTTGACTGTTCTGGGTCTGGCAGCTGAAGACTGAAGGAGCCCCAACTCATCGACCCCAATCACTCTTGCCAAGCCCAGGGTAACACTCAAGGTAGCGGGTAAGTTGACGTCCTTCTTGGTCGATACGGGGGCTACCTATTCTGTCTTACCTTCCTTCCCGGGACAATTACACCCCTCCCCGGTCTCAGTGATGGGAATTGATGGGTGCCCCTCCAGACCCCAGGTAACAGGTCCTGTCACATGCCTTATAGACAACAGAATTATTACACACTCATTTTTAGTGATATCTATCTGCCCCACCCCACTTTTAGGAAGAAACCTTCTTTTAAAATTAGGGGTCACCCTACACTGGGCACAGGATCCCTCAGCAACACTTTTATTATCACTAATCGGTCCCTGTAACACATACCCTGCTCTTACTCCGGTCCTCTAAGAACCAGGAAGAAAATCACTATAAAAAACCCTTTCTTTCACCTGGGCAGTGCGACTTCTCTGGCCCCTCCTAGGGACCCATGAACCTCGCCCGGGCCCCTCATGGGGACCCGTAAACCTCACCCGGGAGTGCAGAATAAAAGCTTCTCTTTAACCCCACTTTTGTGTGTCCTCTTCTCCTTACTGCGACCTTACATCCAAGGCTGTACATCTTTACGGAAGTAGATTGCCACATCTTCCTTCCTCGGAGTGGCCAGTGGGTTTGAACCGCCAACCTTCTGGTTAGCAGCCAAATGCCCTACACACTACGCCACCAGAGCTCAATTTCTCCTCAGTAAGACTGAAATAATAATAATCCTTTCTCTATGTAATTTCTCTTGGTAAAATTAGAATAACAATAAACCTTAATCTTGAATGTTTATTTCATTTATAACAAGTAATATTAAACTCATAATGCAAATCCACTCATTTGGATTATGAGTTTATACATGACTTCCTTTGGGATAATCTCCCCAGACAACTCTCTCCTTCCCATAAATTCTCTTAGTTCCCATCTCCCCCCACCAACCCAGACCTTCTAGAACATCAAAAGCATGAACTATATCTTAATTTGCTACATTTCATTATACTCATTTGTTTGTGTGACATTTTTTCTCCAATAGACAGGAAATACCTTGAAGTTTGGCTTATTCATCTCTGTATGCTCAGAACCTGGCTCAATAAATGTATGTTGAACTATGAATGAATCCCTAAGGCTATGAGTAAATGACACTAGTTGTTTCTGGTATTCCTGGTAGAGAGCTCATTGCATTTGGGAAGGGAAGGGCTGATTTCCCATCCTGGCTAGACCAATTACCTATTATCTTAGATAATTCTCTTAACTTCAGTTTTCATCTGTCAAATATCTCTTTGTACTATTCCATGTCGACCATGAAAAGGAACCTCTGATGGTTCAGAAAGACCTCAAAAACATTAGAAGAGAAAGCGGCTGAAACAGAAGTTATTGTTTTTGTGTATTGAGAGTGTGTCTATACTTTTCACAAGAGTAAAAAAAATACTCTCAGCTATAATATTTTGCAAGCAGTATTGGTATATAAATCACTTACTTTTGGGGGAGAGGGGCTCATATTCTGCCTCTGTCCAAATTTAGTGCATTGTCTTAGGTTCCCCAGATTTGTTTCCTCCTGTAGAATTAGAATTCATTTAACACATGCTTATGGAGCACTGAATTTCTTGAGCACTCATTATATGGTGAGCACTAAGCATTAGGCAAAGATAGGATTCATTTTATTACCACAGAATATAAATATTGTTTTTATCATCTTGCTGTCCCTACACTCAATCATGGTCTTGAGTGTTCAAGTCATTTCTTTCTTATCATCATTCATTCATGGTTTATCAGTTTAGATTCTTTTGTTTGCAAGAGACAGAAAATTTATTCTAATCAGGCTCATACAAAAGGAAAATTTATTAGTAGTATTAGGGGATAGGGATGGTCTTAGGTACCAGGTGGTAAAGGAGTTCAAATGATGTCCCCAAAACGTACTTCCTCTCTTTGTCTCTTCATCTCCCAATTCACTTCCTTTGGTACCATTCTTCAGACAGGCATTCCCACTGTAGTCATGAGATAGCTACAGCAATCTCAGATCATACATTTTCTTGGGAAAATGTGAGAGTGTCTTTCATAAAAGTCCCATTGCATCTGACTGACTCTGCCCAAGTCATATGCCCACCTCTGAACTGACTGCTGTGGCCTGAGAAATGTAAGACTATGATTGGCCAGGATTGAGTATCATGCTCACACTTAGAACTGAAGATGGAGGAAATGTCAGTAAAATTGAAGGGGGGAGTAAGTCTTCTCCAACCTCACCAAAGAAAACCTGGGAACAATTTCCAGAAGAAGGGTTAGTGGATGCTAGACAGTAAAACAACTCAGGTCCACTGTACACAGGTCTTAGATTAGGATCTCTGGACACGGATTTTGAGATTAATAACTAAGTACAGAAGGGTTAATGGGAAATTCTTTTGATAAATACAACTGTAAGGAAGGCAAGATTGGACAGAGGGAGATGTTGACCCATGATGGGGTTGCAACTAAGGCCTCAGCCTATCCCTCATAGAGCTCTGAAGCTGGGATGGCCCTCAAAAGTTGTCCCAAATTAAGTCAATGGTGCCAGGGCTTTGTATCTCCACATCAGCCTGTCATCGACTGTGGGACACCTACTGAGAGTGTGTATAATCTTTGGTGAGGAAGTTTCCTGAAGGCAAAGGCAATTCCTAGTGAAAGACAGATGTCAACTGTCAGGAACTGATAGTACCAGCTGATACAGGTGGACAGAATAAATGCTAAATTCTAAAGAGAGCTTCTAGGCCCTTCTGTACAGAACTTACCACAAGGTGGTAAAACCGGTTCTATGACTACCACTCAAACACTTCCTCCAGCTTACATAAGAGAAGACTACAAGGGAGAGTTTTATTAGTTATCATATCTGTGGGAGTGTTGCAAATTTTCTTTCCCAGTGAGGAAAGGAAAGGGATTCTCTGTCTCCTCCCCTCTCCAACAGAATCCAAGTGAAGCGGCCTCTGAGAACTGAATTAGGGGCGTCTTCAAAACATATCACCCTTGGTTACTGACTGAAGCTATCTGTAGGTACAATCTGTTGAGAGTTCTAAGGAGAGCCTTCCATGTGTCCCCGCAGTTTGGAGGCCTGTGTCAGCACAGATACCGGTGCCTGTCCCTTGCCAGAAGAATTCTAAAGGCAGGGGGCTTGCTGGAGCAGCAGTGACAGGGCACCCTATCTGTTGTTCAGCATGGTAAGAGTATGTGCATTTCCCATGGACCAAGTGAATGTCCCAAAAGGTAAAAAATGTTTGAGCCTCTTGCTTGCACTCTGTTGAAGGGCCTGCCAATGTGTGAGGGATTCTAGTGGTAAGGATCTGTGGGTATTCCACAAGAGGCAGGGGTTAAGAAAAGGATGAATCCATATCTAAGAACTGTTTAGTGAGAAGCATCCCGAATAATCACAATCACACAATGGAGAAAACCAACATTTGAACACTGGTCACATAGAAGGCATTGACAACCAAGAGAGAACTATAAGTATCAAAAAGTAAAGGAGACCAGTGGCTGAGGAGAGAGTGGCCAGAGGAAAGACTGTCATTTGTATCTTGAGACGTGCTGTTGAATCTCCCTAGTAGGGACCTATGAATAACTCACAAAAGAAACAAAAAGAGAAAGAGCCAACTTTTGGCATCTGCCGTATCACAGAGAACAAAGTCACCTTAGGACAGTGTTTTAGTTACCTAGTGCCACTCTGACAAGAATATACCACAAATGGAATGGCCTGAACAAACAGGAACTTATTCTCTTACAGTTTGGGGGCTTT
>NW_006922568.1:196550-199167 GCF_000298275.1 Orycteropus afer afer
AGTGCCACTCTGACAAGAATATACCACAAATGGAATGGCCTGAACAAACAGGAACTTATTCTCTTACAGTTTGGGGGCTTTAAGTCCAAGTTCAAAGTGCTAGACTCTAGGGGCTTAGTGAAAGCCCCTCAACCTTGGGGTCCAGCTCTGCCTCCTGCTCCCGGCCCACTGAAGCTAGAGGTGTTTCTTCACTCAGCTGCTGGCTGCTGAGGCTGAGAAGCCCAAGGTTGACAAGTAAAAAGGCACAGTCCCAATGTCACCAAACCACATGGCAGGGCATTAATTTAAGTCCATTGTAAGTCCCAAGGTCGGCAGAGCATGGCAGGCTGCTGAACAATCACATGGATACATGCAGGGTCCAAGTGTGCCAAAGGCTAGAGACCATTCCCCAAGGCTTTGCTTATACACAGGAAGCAGACCACATTCCCCAAGGCAGCTACTCAGCTGCTCACAGTAGATTCTACCATGGACTTGATTACCAATCTCATCATGGGGAATACTACATCCAGCTGCCCAGCCACTCAACCAGGCCCAGCCAAGTCGACACACAAACTGAACTGCCACAGACAGTGTCAGTAAATCAGTAACTTTCCCACCTACACTGCCATCCCTTTTCTCTCTGTAGAAGAAACTGTGGCTAATGAGACAGGGAAGAAGCAGAAGCCTGAGGAACAGAAAGAGAGAAGGGCTACACCCCTTCCTGGATGCTAAGCTTCTCACCTGTGACAGGTCCCAACTGGGAGAGAGAAGAAATAACTTTAAATCAAGCTCTGAATTTTGATTATTTTATGGGACTTGATGTGGCAGAGGCTGCTGGTTGTCTACTAATGCCTATTCAACATTTTCCCAAAAAAATCATAGCATTTTTAACTAGGTACAGGAGTATTTAGTGTAAGACTGCATTTCCCAGTCTCTTGCAGGTAGATGTGTCCTATGACTAAGTTATGGACAATGAGTGTCAACAGAAGTGATGTTAACAACTTCTGGGTCATGCCCTTAAAGGAAATTGGGAGGCCTTCCCCTTCCTGATGACTGGAATGAGTTATGGTGCTGAGCCAATCTGGACAATGTACAATACTCTAGCAATGATGGAACAAAAAGAACAGAAGGAGACTAAGCCCTGCTTACCTTGTGGACCAAAGCTATGCATTAGATTTTGCCATGCAAGAAACAATTTCAAAGTCTCAGTGCCATACAACAATAAGCACTGATTTTTCACTCATAGTTTGCAGTAAGTCAGCTGGGTCAGATTTTCTACAAATGTTTTAACATGATGGTCCACACTAGGTGGGGTGTGTGAAAGGAGTGAATGGTCCTCTTTCTAACCACAGGCAGCTTCTAAAATGAGTAGCTCTCCACACTGGAACCGCTCTACTTCAAGATGTGGGTCAAATTCTGTTCTGGTCCACATGTCTCATTCTCATCCCCAGTCTAGAGGGGGATCAGAAGCTCCCAGAAGGACAGCAGTAGTTCCTTCAGTTTTCCCTGCACTTACAGACACAGCTTCTTGAGCTACCCTCAGAGACACCAGCCCTGTAGGATGCTGCTCCTTTCTCAGGGGTCTGAGTTTTATCCCCACAAAGCCCCTCCTCTAAATGCCTAAATTCTAATTATCTCAGCCTCTCCTCTTCTTTCAGCTAGCTCTAGGCATAGTAGCAGCTTCCTGTAGTTGCTACATGAAGAGCTGTGTGATACATGAATAGTTCTTTCTGCCTTTTCAGTTATTGCAAAAAAAAAGGCATGGAGGCAGCATCTTCTGACCTCCTCCAATCTCATGAGGGGAAAACAGAATCACCATCAACATCCTAAGGCTTATTCCTATGAAGCCAAACATGCCACCACCCTCCAGCCTTTTACCAACTCTTAACACCAACCATCCTTCCCACAGCACTCACTACTTCTCTGCTGGGTTCGATAATCCGTTGCAACGGCCACACAGAACTCACAGACAATACTCACGATTATGGGGTTTATTAGAGAAGTAATAGGCTACAATTCAGGTTCAAGAACATGCTCAGGATACAATGCACTGATCAGGACAGTCTCGCTTCTGCTGTGCCCTCACACACGCTTCTCTGGCCCTTGGCCTCTCAGCCTGGCCTCTGTCCTGCTTGGGTAAGTGTTACAAAGCTCTTTAACTCTGCTGACAGGTCACCTCCGTACACCCCACTCAGTCAGCAAGCCTCCTGCCCAAGGGCACACAATTTTCTCCCTCCATGGGCCAGAAAGCTGCTGCTCTGTCTCGTGCGCCTCTTGGTTCCTCTGCCACCGTGTCTGTGCCGGGCATCTCTCTCTGCTGGGCATCTCTGCCAAGGAGGTACAGTGCAGGGATCTCAGGTGCAAGGACTCACTCTACTTCACCTCCAGCTCTTCTCTCTTGATGGCATTGAGATCCCCTTTCTGCCTCTAGGCAGGCTTATTTTACTCCTGACAGTGTGACAAAACTAACCAAGCCCAGCATCAGAGTTCTACACACCTTATTTGCGTGGTCCCACCCAGTAATTTTTGGAAGGAAGATTGGGTAATCTACTTCCGTAGCGAATCTCCCTCAGAAACCCAAGGAGTTGTTGCTATGAGTCAGATCTGACTTGATGGCAGTAAGTTTTTGTTTTGTTTT
>NW_006922568.1:200182-200748 GCF_000298275.1 Orycteropus afer afer
CTTTATATTGAGATGTAATCCATAGTGCAGACTGTATTTTTCAATCTTCATCAGTAAGTACTTCAAGTCATCCTCACTTTTGGCAAACAAAGTTGTGTTGTCAGTGTATTGCAGGTTGTTAACGATTCTTCCTCCAATCCTGTGGCCATGTTCCTCTTCATATAGTCCAGGTTCTCGGGTTATTTGCTCAGCATATAGATTGAATAAGTATGGGGAAAGGATACAACCGACACACTCCCTTCTTAACTTTAAGCCATGCAGTGTTCTCTTTTTCTGTTTGAATGACAGCCTCCTGGTATATGTACAGGTTCCACATGAGTACAATCAAGTGTTCTGGAATTCCCCTTCTTCTCAGTGTTATCCACAATTTGTTATGATCCACACAATCAAATGCTTTTCATAGTCAATAAAACACAAGTAAACATCTTCTGGTGTTCTTTACTTTGAGCCAAGATCCATCTGACATCAGCAATGATATCCCTCATTCCAAGTCCTCTTCTGAATCCAGCCTGAACCTCTGGAAGTTCTCTGTCCATACACTGCTGCAACTGTTTTTGAATTATCTT
>NW_006922568.1:202578-203677 GCF_000298275.1 Orycteropus afer afer
AGGATTACTGGTTGGATAGAAACTGGTGAAACCCCCGAGATTGTGGCCCAGACTTACCCTTCAGGCCTGGAACTGGACTCACTCCCATGGCTCATCTCTTGGTCCAACAATAGACAGGTCAAGAGTGGAACAACTACACCACAGAGATGCACTCCTTAGAATAGTCCACCACTGTAGACCAGAAGGGCAGCACTTGCATATAGAGAAAGCCAGGCAGGCAGGAATGCATAAGTGAGGACACAGGGAAAGGGTACCCACAGGGAGGAGGGAGGAGGAGAGCTATTACATGGGGATCATAATTAGTGTTACAAAACAAAATGCATATGAAACTGTTGAATGGAAAATAAATCTGCTTTGTAAAATTGCACCAAGACCACAATAAAAAATTTTTTAAATTCTTTTGATGTATTTAATAACACCTTTTTCCCCATATCTGCCACTCCCCTCTGTATCATTTCCGTCTTAATGTGCTCAACTGTAAACTTTCTTTTTCTCTGTCATCTCCATACCAGGCCAGAATCTCCTGAGGTCAGAGCTCCCTGAGGTCCATTTCGGCAGTATCTGGCACATAGGAAACTCTGAATGACATGCGTTTGGATCAATGAATAAATGAGTGAGGAAAAATGAAACAGAAAAAGTCGTTATTACCATGAGATTGGAAAGGCCCCTGTAGCACCAAAACCTGAGATAAAGTTAGATGGTAATGTGAGAATAAGGAGGGCTGTGGTTCTCAGCTGTGAGCCCAGCTTCCAGCACTCAGCAAACTCTCAAATAATGTTAAGTGTCAACAAGATGAAGAAAAGGCAACTAAGTCTTTGCAAAGAATACTTGGCGACAGCGAGGGCAGGGAGAAGGAACGAACTGGAGGACTCCAGGGGACGCAAAAATATGTTGGCTATTCATGTTCCTCGGAAAGGATCAAACCTTAAAGGGACGCGTCTCACTCGGCTGCCAGGTCCTGCCAGGTCCTTTCCGGGGTTTCATCCCCAGCTCCTCTGCCCCCACCTTCTTTGCCTCCAGAGGAAGCAAGTAAAACCCGGAGAACCAAGGCCGTGAGAAACGCCGTTCTGGGCATGCGTAGCCGCCCACTAGTGCGCAG
>NW_006922568.1:204242-209596 GCF_000298275.1 Orycteropus afer afer
GGCAGTGGCGGACTGGGAGCAGCGGCTGCTGGGTGAGTGTCGGCGGGGCGGCCGGGCACCTGCCCATGCCAGGGCTTGCGAGGCGGCCTTGGGTTTCATTCCCGTGACCCTGCGCCTCGGGCGGTGGGCGTGTGCGCGATTGCAGGTGTCCTGGGAGCTCGGCTTGGCCTGGGGCTGCGGTGGACACCCGGTTCTGCGGGGCTGCGGGAGGTCTGCGCAGGGCCTGGCGTGTCTGCGCCCGCCCCCGGAGGCCGAGGGGAGAGGGAGTGGCCCCGGGGGAGCTGGTTGGCCTTCGGCTCTCGATCCGAGAGGTGACGCCCCTCCTTGCAGAACCCTGGGCAGGCTTTAAGCCCCAGCAAGCTGTTTGGGAATAAAGACTAGCATTACTAAGATTGAGCTATTTGGAGTGTCGAGAGATGTGCGGAAGGTTAGTACTAATAATTGTTCTAAAAGATGTTTGCAAGTGACTGTTGGCAGGTGTTGGCTAAGGAGAAAACATTGTCTACATTCATTTAAAGAAGATCCTATGAGCAGTCCTCTGAGGTGTGACAACATATTAGAGTTATTCCTGATTGGAGTTCGGTAGTTTAGTACTGTGTGCCAGTTCATAAAGTGCATAGAAGCAGGATTGGGGGCGGGGGCAGGAAAACAAGGTGGCGTATAAAGTAAATTGCACATAAAATCAAAGGTTCATAATGTTGATGTGTTGAAACATAAAGTATTTCTGTCTTTATTGAAACATTTATTTAAATTCTTTAAGAAAATTTGTCAACTTTGGTTCAGACAGGGCTTGTCAATTTCAGGTGATGTTTGTCAATCAAATTATAATTTTGGCATGTGATGTATTTATTTCTGGTTTGTAAGAGAATAAGAGTGAATGGCAGAAAAAAAAATATTTTGACAGTCTTAGCTTGCACATGTTTTCATTTTATATCTGGTAGAAGAATAAAGGTATTTAGTTTTTTCTTTATGAGTGATTTGTTAGAGTGTACAAGAAAGAAGACAAATTTTGAACAAGGAAAGGTTTTTGAGATGAAAGTTTAATTTTTCTAAGTGTTAAATTATAAAGGGCATTATAACCCATGGAAGTTTGAGGTGGTGTCTTTTTATAAACTCTGAAAAAATGCATGCATGCACCAAAATTCCAAACCCGTAGTACTGGAGTCCAATATGATTTAGTGTGTGGTAAGAAGAAAGTATTCCAGTTTAGTCCCCCCCACCACACACAAACACACACACACACACACTTGCCTAAAACTGTGGCTTAATCAAAGGAAAGTTTGACTTCAGTGAAGGTAGATATTAAAAATGCAATTTTCATCTGATAACATAATAATGTATGTTCAGTCACCCTGAATTGTCTTCCACGTGTTTGTTTGGCACATGATCTCACGTTAATTATAGCTACAGGACAATATAAAGCTGTTGGGGTGAAGAGAGCTAACATTGAGTGTATGTAGGTACTGGGCTTAGTGGGTTTTATGTATATTTGTAGTTGATCATCATAGCTACCCTATGCAGAAGAAGATAATGTTATCCCTATTGTACAGATACGAACACTAACTTTCAATATTCTTCCATAACTTCCCTAAGGAGGTCATATAGCCGTTAAATTGCTGAGAATGAATTCAAACTCGTGTGTCGTTTCTAAAGCATGTGATCTTTCTACTGTGCATAAATTTATGTGCTGACTAATACAAACTTTATGAAAATGGAAATTTTTGTTACAAAGAAACCTTTCAATTCTGTTGGTAATCTTGAAAGTTCTCAGTGTCCTTGGTTCAAGATAATCTTGTTTTTTTTCTTTTCTGATGTGTCCATTTTCTAGCCAGAGGTAATACTTTTGCATTTAGAACTCTGTTGGTTTGTAAGGATTTCTAATAACTGGTCGTGACCTATCTGAAATTCCTATGCTTTCAGTAACTTTGCCTCCAGTTTCAGCATGTCCAGGACACATCAAATGTCAAATTTTTTTCTCATCCTGAATAGTATTTCAAATTATTATTACCAAAACAAAAGACCAACTATTTATAGAGTTTAGGATTTGCTTTATTATAGCTTCAGTATATGCCTCCTCCACCAAATAGGGTATTTGGTAACTGACACTGTTTTTCTTCTCTTTAACTTAGTTCAAAGGTTTCAGACACAGTTCATGGTTTGTAGAAAAGATGGCAGCTGTTAAGGGATTCAGGAGCCCTGGTGCCACAGTGTTTAAAGTACTTGGCTGTTAACCGAAAGGTTGGTGGTTGGACCCCATCAGTGTCTCCATGGCACTTCCATGAAGATTACAGCCCTGGAGACCAGTTCTTCTCTGTCCTATAGGGTCTCTATGAGTTGGAATCTACTCAATAGGCGGTGGGCTTTTTTGATATTAAGAGATTCAGCATAATCTCCTAGGGAAGGTAGGGGAATCTACTTCCGTAGTGATACTGCCTCGGAAACCCAAGGAGGGGTCGCTGTGAGTCAGGTCCGACTCGATGGCATATCACAACAACAGCAGGGACTGAAAGACCGTGCAGATTCCCAGGCACAATCCAAGATGTGAGTGCAAAAGCAGGAACATCTTGTCAGTGCCTGACCATTGGTCACTTCTGTCCCTCACTGTTCTCTGTTATTGCATCTCTGAAAGGCTGTTGAGCCTGCTGCCCAGCCCCTTGTCTCAGTGCTTAAGAGGGAATTTCTACATCTGGATAGAGTTAAATGACAAACATAGCCTCAGAAATCAGAGGAGAAAAAAAATGATGCTAAGGGTCTGATACTCATCCTTCAGTAGGTCATGTGGTCAAGTTTGCCTGTCAATTATTTATCCCTGGCTGGAAGTTCTAGATAAGTTATTATCTAGAATATGTTGCTCTGTCTTTTAAGAAGCAAATTGTTTTGAGGCTTTTTAAGTAGCCGTGTCTCATGAACACATGGGTGTTAGAGACTGGAGGAAGAAGTCCCGGGCTCTGCCTTACATGTCAGCATGTGTATATGTTATATAGAGTTTGGAACTATGTATTAAATAATACCTTGGAGTCTTGACAAGTGATCTTTTGCAGTTGATCCAACTTAGCAAGGTTTTAATTATACTTACACTCTCAAGAAAGAGTTAAATATACTTCCTTATATGTGAGGGTGATTCCCGTGGTACATGGGTTATTAGGGGAAAAAAATCGACAAATGATAATATAATGGAGTGCTTACCAAGTAAGTAAAATCTTGCTGAAATGATACATATTGCCACTATATAAAGGAAAGGCACCAGGAAATTGTCTCCTAGGTATTTGGCTTATTTTCGTAACTTGCATGTTATAATTGTTAGGTGCAGTCAAGTCAGTTCTAACTCATAGTGACTATATACAATGGAGGGAAACATTGCCTGGTCCTGCACCATCCTCATAACATTTGCCATGTTTGAGTCCATCATTGCAGCCACTGTATCAGTCCATTTCATTGAGGGTCTTTCTCCTTCTCTCTGATCCTCTACTTTGCCAAGCATGATGTCCTTCTCCGGGGACTGGTTCCTCTGATAACATCCCCAAAGTACTTTAGACGAAGTCTCACCATTCTTGCTTCCAAGGAGCATTTTGGCTATACTTCTTCCAAGACAGATGTGTTCGTTCTTCTGGGAGTCCACACTACATTCACTACTCTTTGCCAACATCATGATTCAAATGCATCAATAATTCTTTGGTCTTCCTTTTGAGGTTTATTATGCAGAATGAATAAGGAAGACCTTCTGCATAATAAACCTCAAATTACTACCATGGCCACAAATATTCATTTGTCTGGAATCGAGATGGGCATGATGAAATAGTTGGAACTGTCAAACTGAATTAATCCTACATATTTAAGAACATTTATTATTGTTTATTTTGTAGGCAGTTGTATTAATTTGTTGTTGTTGTTAGACTCTGCAACACCCCACTTCCTTCTTCAAATTTCTCTCCTTACTTTCCTTCCTCTCTCACTTCTAATGCTGTTCCTGGCATTACAGCCTTCCCTTAGTTGGCACTGAATTTTTGGCAGGTTGGAAGCTGATAAGGAGGGTAACAAACACCTCTAACTCCACTTTCCTCCTCTGAATTTCTGTGCTCTAGGAACTCTGGTAGTGTAGTGCTTAAGGCACTTGACTGCTAACCAGAAGGCTGGCAGTTCAAACCCACCAGCCACTCCTCAGAAGGAAGGTTGGGCAATATTACTTCTGTAGTGATACTGCCTTGGAAACCCAAGGAGGGGTCGCTGTGAGTCGCGTCTGACTCCATGGCACATAACAACAACAGGCCAGGAAAGGAGCTCTGGTGGCGCAGTGGTTAAGCACTTGGCTGCTAATAGAGAGGTCAGCAGTTTGAACCCACTAGCTGCTATGGGGGAGAAAGATATGACAGTCTGCTTCTGTAAAGACGACTGCCTTGGAAACCCTATGGGGTAGTTCTACTCTATCATGTAGGGTTCCTGTGACTTGACAGCAGTTTTTTTTTCAAGGAGGTCAAGAGGGACTTTGATAAGACCTTGCAGCCTACTCATTCTTAAAAAAGAAGAGAGTAGTCAGGTGAGGGAGAGAGCGGCAAGACCCCTGCCACATTTTCTTTTCTGAAGAATTTCTGAATTTAAACACATATTTTGAAATAAAATTAGTAAGTGTAGTCCATTTTAGCTTAATGTTTGTTGCTAAAGCAGATGTTACATTGTTGTTGAAAGAACAGTTTTGATTTGTTCCTTATAAAAGGAACATCTTGTTCCCACCATTTCTTTCTGTTGTTTTGAAAAACTCTTCAAAGGTAATGGAACTCTTGCAGTTATTTTGTCCTGCCCTGCTTTACTTAGTGATAAACAGACAATATATTTGTTTTTCTGGGTGATTTTAAAATAAAGTTTTATTAATCTGTTGTTGAAGTTACATAGTGTTACCACTGTTTATGGTATTCAGACAGTTAAGTGAGGGATTTCAAAGTGATGAAAGCAAAGCTAAATAAATTTTTAATTTGTTTTCCATAAATGTGTTTAGTCTTAGTTTGATTAAAGGACACATTCCTAATAAAAGGCAAGATGGATAAGTCTTTTGTTTTTTTTCCTCCAAACCACTCTTGTTTTCAAAATGAATGAGTAAGCACCCCCTGCTCATTTTAAGAGTTTACCAAATTATTCAATTACACACAGTGCAGTGGTTAAAAATTTGCTCTCTGGCTTCACCCAAATCCTAAAAAAAAAAAAAAAAAAAAAAAAAAAAAATGATCTCTAAAGGTAAAATGCACAAAAGCAGAGCTCTTGTAAGGATAACTACCTCTAATCGTGGGCAAGTTGCTTAATCTCTGACCTGTTTCCTTAATTTTGAAATGCGGGTAATATACTGTCTACTTCACAGGATTTTT
>NW_006922568.1:209696-211602 GCF_000298275.1 Orycteropus afer afer
AACCACTCTTGTTTTCAAAATGAATGAGTAAGCACCCCCTGCTCATTTTAAGAGTTTACCAAATTATTCAATTACACACAGTGCAGTGGTTAAAACTCTGCTCTCTGGCTTCACCCAAATCCTAAAAAAAAAAAAAAAAAAAAAAAAAAAATTTGCTCTCTAGGGGTAAAATGCTCAAATGCACAGCTCTTCTGATGCTAACTACCTCTAATCGTGGGCAAGTTGCTTAATCTCTGACCTGTTTCCTTAATTTTGAAATGCGGGTAATATACTGTCTACTTCACAGGATTTTTGTGAGGATTAAATGACCCAGTAGATGTAGATAGTACTTAGAACATGCCTGTTGTTGTTGTTGTTGTTGTTATGTGCCGTTGAGTTGGACCCGACTCATAGCAACCCCTCCTTGAGTTTCTGAGGTGGTAACACTACGGAAGTAGATTGCCCCATCTTCCTTCGGAGGAGTGGCTGGTGGGTTTGAACCACCAGCCTTCTGGTTAGCAGTCAAGTGCCTTAGGCTCTACGTTACCTAGCAATGGTAATTTTTTAAAAATTTTATTGTGGTGAAAATATATACACTGAACATTCACCAACATAACAACTTCTGTGTTTACAGCTTAGGGACATTGATGACATTTTTCATGTTGGCAATGGTAATTTTTAAAAAACAATTACATTGTCATCATCATTATTACTACTACCTTCTGAGATGACCCCACTTCTAGTCTAGGGGATAGGGGGTGTGAAGCTTAGGAAGCCAGGGAGAGTGGGATATTAACCACTAGACATACAGAATTGACCATAGTGCAGGAATTCCACAGAATTTTTTTTCATGTCTTATTAACAAACACTTAATGGTTAAGTACTTTTTAAGATTTTTTTGTGGTACAATATATCTAACAAAACATTTGCCACTTTAACTGTTTTTTGAGTATCAATCTAGTGGAATTAATCCCATTCAGCATGTTGTACACCCGTCACTATTATCCATCTCCAAGTCTCCCATCACTCCAAACAGGTACCCAGCACTCCTCAAGCAGCAACTACCCATTTTCCTCCTCACAGCCATCAAGAAACTTTGCTCCATGCATTTGCCTGTTTTAGGTATTTCATATAAATGGGATGATATAATATTTGTCCTTTTGTACATCACAGAATATTAAGGTACTTTTTTCTCTTCAGTAACACCAGTCCTATCACGTTAGGTAGAAAGAACCGTGCCACTTTGATGTATGAGCAAAACTGAATTATTTGAGTAACCGCAATGTCATTACTAAAATTTGCTTAATTACTTTGGCATCTATAAGACTAGATTCAGTGTAGAGAGAGGCTCAATTTCTAAATGGTATCTTGATAAGACTTTTTTCTAGAAACCAGCACCATTTTCCCACAGAAATGATGTTACATATGGTGTTCAGATTCCCTGTCCAGCCCAACACTTCTGAATTCGAATACTGATAGTGCTATAAAAATGAACTTCTGAGTATAACAGTGTTTCAACAAGAAATTCATTGAGTACATCAGGTACTGAAAGACTGTGAAGGAGGGAATGGAAATTGCCAAACGCCCGTCCTCACTTTTGAAGATGGGGTGGTAGAATCATATTCTTTCAGAATCCTAATAAGGACACCCAAGCCCTGGGAAGACAGCTTTCTTCTCTGGAGGCTCAGGATAGGGTAAGTAGTGGAGGATGGTCTTTGGAAGGCAGGAGCGTTTCCCTAGGTTGGCTCTTCAAAAGGTTGTATATATAGTGATGAAGGACATGGACCCTCGACCCAGAGTATGTGGGTTGAGATTTCTGGTCCACCACCTGCTAGATATAAAACCTTGTTGTTGTTGTTGTTATGTGCCGTCGAGTCAGCCCTGACTCATAGCGACCCCTCCTTGGGTTTCCGAGGCAGTATCACTA
>NW_006922568.1:213091-220696 GCF_000298275.1 Orycteropus afer afer
TCTGGTTAGCAGGCAAGTGTCTTACCCACTATGCTACCAGAGCTCCTTCATTTTTAATTATTTGTATCTATATTGTTGAGACCTTCAGTTCTTTAGTGTGATCATAAAGCCATTTTCTGACTTACATTTAATTCTTCTGTAGGTCCTCAAAGGATAGATGGTACTGGGGATGGCAGGTCCAGGGATTCATCTTGACCCTGAACTTTATAGTTTGAAATAAAGGGAGACAGTCCAGTGGTAGTAGAAAAAGCACAGTTGGGGTGTGTGTGTCGGCAAAGGCATCCTTAAAATAATTTTTAAAATATGTTTTCACAAGACTGAATGCATTATTTTATGTACTGTTTTCACTTTTGATAGATTGTTTCAAAATGGCAAGTCATTCCTCTTTTTAAAGATATTAAAATTATAAGAAAGCACATTTTCTTCATATTCTTGGATATAGAAGCTAATTGGAATACATTGGAGAAATTATTTTTTTAGTACTTGCCATAGTTTTGATTGATTTAATAACATGAAGTTAGTATTTAATAATATAATTTAATATTGGTAATTTAGCAGTTTGTTTTAAGTCTTTTTTGGGGATACCATATGTAATAGGTGCAGTTGTCATTCTAATGTTCACTCATGCCTATTGATGTCAAAGTCATCATTTAGTGTAAACAGAAAAGTTATCTGTTACATTGCACATCATGAACTTTACTTTTAGAAAGTCTTATCTTTTCTGCCACAGAAATAGCTTTTGGTTATTAGTCATGGATGGCAAAGAAAGTAATTTTAAGTTGGTAACATTAGGATGAAATTGATTGTTTCAGTTTGCACATGGTGTGTATAGAGAGAGGAACACTGCCAGTAAATAAGCTCTCTTGTTGGGTGTAGTCAATCCCCTAGTACTTACAGAAAATTGGGAAGGGGTGAAATTAACTTTAATTGCTTATACTTTTTCAGAGCTGCTTATGACCTTGGACAAATCAACCAACTTCGAAGGGTTATTAGCTTGACTAGTTTTGACTAGTTGACTAGATCCATTTGTTAGCTAGTTCCTAAGATTTGAAAGACCCTCTTATTTCATAAAAACCTAAAAAGATCACATTGCTTGTCTTGGAACTTTATGATTCAACATTGTATTCACTAAATCTAGATATAAATCAGTTTATCTTATTGCATTCATATAGTTTCATATCAGTGTTACAGTAAATTTGAGTGTCACTTGGTCCCTAGAGAAGGATATCATGCTTAGCAAAGTGGAGGGTCACTGAAAAAGGGGAAGACCCTCAACAGGTGGATTGACACAGTGGCTGCATCGATGGGCGCAAGCATAGCAAGGGTTGTGAGGATGGCGCATGACCGACCAGTGTGTCGTTCTGTTGTACATAGGGTCACTATGAGTCGGAGTCAACTAGATGGCACCTTACAACAGCAGTTGGTTTGACAAGGAGCTTGGTGCTGTAGTGGTTAATGCATTTGGCTGTTAACCAAAACGTCAGTGGTTCAAACCCACCAGCTGCTCCAAGGAAGAAAGATGAGTCAGTCTGCTTCTGTAAAGATTTGCAGCCTTGGAAACCCAGTGGGGTCGCTATGAGTTGGAATTGACTCAGTGGCAGTGAGAAAGTTGGTTTGACACCTGTATGAAAATTTTTAGTAATTTATTATCTAATGCCTACATTTGTAGTTTTTGTTACTTATTTGATTTTTGTGCTTTGATCTGAAACAACAGATCTCAAACTTTTTTGCTTTCATATTTCCTAAACGATTTTGAAAACTATATATTCCATCATACTTCAAAAAAGAAACCTTTCATTGAAGTTTAATATATGTGCAGAAGAGTATACATTACTGATGGTGAACAGCTCAATTAATTTTCAGGAACTGAGCACATTTGGGTACGAGCATCCAGATGAAGAAACTGAACAATACCAGCACTTTAGAAACTCCCGTCTGTGCTCCCTTCTGGTTACTTACCACCACCACCACCCCCCCCAAAAAAAAAAAAAAAAACATTTTCCTTTTAGACTAAAACCATGACAGAAGAAAAAAAATCTTAATTTTTTTTTTACTAAAATTAAAAAAAAAAAAAAAAACATTTTCCTTTTAATACCATAGATTAGGTTTGCTTACTTTTGTTGTTTATATAAATGGAATCCTACAGTGTATACTCTTTTGTGTCTAGATTCTTTTGTGCAGCATTGTGAATGTGAGATTCATCTTCATTCTCATTGCTGTATATTATTCCATTGTATGACTATTACTAATTATCATTCTGTTGTTGGCTATATAGGCAGTTCTCAGGTTTTGAAGAAGGTCTTTATGACCTTGGAGTAGGCAAAAATGTCTTAGCCTGGACTTTTCAGTGATAAATATTTCTTTTAGAGTTGTGACTAAAGAAGGAATAGGAAGAACTGGTTTACTGAAATATGAGCATTAATTTTTTTAAAGAATGTTAATACATAGTAACACCTCTTACTCTTCTGTAAATTTCAGGGAAAGAATCTGTATTTATAAGTACATTCTCCAGATAACTGAGCTCGTGCTTTCATAACTATTTGTGCTTTGATCTGAGGCAAAATTCTTTCAAAATGGGTAGAATTCTTTCAGAAGTATTTAGTGTACTTCCTTGCCTTTTTTGACTTGCTGACATGTAAGAGTTCTTTATTATATGCTGGAAATGAGTTTTTGCCAGTTGCAAATATCTTCCCCCACTGTGTGGCATGCTTTTTCATTTTTAATGTGTCTTTTGATAACCAGAAATTCTTCTTTTTAATGTAGTCCAATTTGTCAACATTTTCCTTTATGATTAAGCTAGATATCGAATCCAGCTTAAAAAATCTTTCCCTGTCTCAAGGTCTTTGCTCTCTTATCTTCCAGAAGCTTTTGTTGTTTTGCCTTTCATGTATAGATCTAGCGTCCGCCTGAAATTGATGTTTATATATATGTGAGGTAGAGGACAATATTTTTTTTCCCTAATGTGGATAGCTAATTGTCCAAACACAGTCTTTTCCCTACTGTTATCAAGAATAAAATATTCATATGTCTGTGATTCTGTTTCTGTGCTCTGTCTTCTGTTTCATTGATTTTTCTCTCCTGCCACCAATACTACACTGTCTTGTTTACTATAGCTTTATAAGTTGTGACATTCATTCAGTAGAGCACATTCTTCTACCTTGCTGTTCTTTGAGGGCTGTTATTGGCCTTTTGCACATTTATGTGAATTTTAGTATTAGCTTGTTTTTTTACATACAACACACATACAGATTGTCAGATTTTGATTGGAATTACATGGAACCTAGGATATCTTGGGGGAAATTGACATCTTTATAATACTAATATGAACATGATACTCAGCTCCATTTATTTAGGTCCTCTTTTATTTCTCCCCATTATGTTTATATTGTACAGAAAGTTGTAACTTTTAAAACATTTATTCCTAGGTATTTGATATTTTTTTCAATATTATAAGTTTTTATAAATTTCGTTTTGTTTATGTACAAAAACTGGATATTTTTGTGTCAACCTTGCATCTAACAATTGTAATAAATTTCTATTACTTTTAGTAATTTATCTGTAGTTCTTTGAGTTTACTGTGTATTCAGTTTTCTTATCTGCAAATAAAAAGATGTTCTTTCTTTCTTTCAAATTTTTATACTTTATTACTTGCCTTACTGACCTGGGTAGTGCTTTGATTATATTGTTGAATTGAAATGGTAATAAATAAAAAAACAAAACAAAACTCACTGCCATCGAGTCAATGCCGACTCATAGCGACCCCCTTTGGGTTTCCAAGGTGGTAAACCTTTACAGAGGTAGATTGTCCAGTCTTCCTTCCGCAGAGTGGCTGGTGGGTTTGAACTGCCAACCTTCTGGTAAGAAGTCAAATGCCTTAAGGCACTGTGCCACCAGAGCTCCTTTAGGGTAATAAATAGTGGGCACCATTGTCTCGTTCCCATTCTCAAAGGGAGAAATGTCAACATTTCACCAGTAAATATGATTGATGTTTAACTTTTTTTCCCAAGTACTATTAGCTAAAAGAGGTTCTGTTCTGTTCCTAGTTTGCTAAGTTTATATCATGAATGGCTATTGGCTTTTAGCAAATGCTTTTCCTGCTGTTGATGTAATGAAAGGATTGTGTTCTTCAGATCAAATTATATTTATTGATTTCCTAATGTTGAATCAACTTTACATTCCAAAAATAAACCACCTGTTTTGGTTACCTAGTGCTGCCGTGACAAGAAAATACCACAAATGGGATGACTTTAACAAACAGGAGTTTATTCTCTTACAATTTTGGAGGTTAGAAGTTGGAGTTCCAGGTGCCAGGCTCTAGGGGAAGCCCCTCGACCTTGGCCTTCAGCTCTGCCTCTAGTTACCGGCCCACTGAAGCTGGAGGGAGGCTTTCTTCACTCAGGCAGCTGCTGACTGCTGAAGCTGACAAACCCAAGGTCGACAAGTGAAAAGGTATAGTCCCGACGTTACCAAACCACACAACAGGCCATTAATTCAAGCCCATTCAAAGTCCCCAGATCGGCAGAGCAACATGGCAGGCTGCTGAACAGTGACTCAGCTACGTGAAGGGTTCAAGCATGCCACCGTCCCCAAGGCTACTCCTTCTATACAGGAAGCAGACCACATCCCTAAGACAGGTACTCAGCTGCTCACAGTAGAGTCCACCATGGAGTTGATTATCAGTCTCATCATGGGGAATACTACATCCAGCTGCCCAGCCACTAAACCAGGCCCAGCCAAGTTGACATACAAATTTAACTACCACACCACCTGTTCAATATCACATTTTTCTCTTATTTTGCTTAGAGGTTTTGGATCCTTGCTCATGAATGAGATTGTCCTCTGATTTTGTTTTCCTATTCTATCCTTGTCAGGTTTGGTATCAAATTTCTGCTAGCCTCATAAAAATGAATGGAGGAATATATCTACTTTTTCTATTCTCTGCAAGAGTTTGTGTTGAGATTGGTTTTATTTTTTCCATAAATGTATGGTAGAATTCAGCAGTGAAACCATTTGGGGCTAGAGTTTTTGTAGGAAAGCTTTTCATTACAGAGTCCATGTAAAAAATATGTATAGTAATCTTATGATTTTTAATTTCTGATGACCATTTTGGTAAATTATATTCTAATGAAATGTATCCATTTCATCTGAATTTTCAAACATTGACGTTATGTTTATACTTTTATTGTTTAATGTATACAGAATCCTTAGTGATTCCACTTTAAGTCTTTTCAACCTTGAGCAGTTTCTAGAACCTTGGCAATGGACAGCTTTATTGTATTTAACTTTCAGCTAAAAATAGTGTCTGGAATGACTGCCAGAACATGAAATTCCTCTAATTGTCATTGAATTGGGATGCACAACCATCCACAAAGTGTTTTATTTTTCCCTCTCATGGAAAAGAATGTTTTCCTAGTTATACTTTTACCGCCATGATTTCTGTCTCAGTGTACCTATGTTATCATCATTAGTTACCATCTATATGTGGCTATAAATTATTTATAAATATGTATATCTTTATCTGTATCTAGATGGATAGAGATATCTATGTGTCCCACCAAACCCACTGCTGTCAAGTCCATTCCGACTCATAGCAATGCTGTAGGACAAAGTAGAACTGCCCTATAGAGTTTCCAAGGTTGTGAATGTTTAGGGAAGTAGATTGCCTCATCTTTCTCCCATGGAGTGGCTGGTGGGTTTGGACCCCCGACTTTTTTGTTAGGAGCCAAATGCCTTAACCACTGCACTTCCAGAGCTCCATACATATACGTATGTGTGTATGCAGGATGGAGCAGTGTTTTGAGTTGTTATGAGTCAAAACTGACCCGACAGCACCTAACAGTAACTATGTGTGTGTCTATATATTCCCCATATCCTCACATGAATGAAAAAAAAGTGCTAGTTCTTCTGAGGTTCCTAGGTTTGCTGCCATATGAAAGCTCTCAACCAACCTAATGAATGCATAAATGGTTTACAAATTACGAGCTTTTTCAGTCTATGTAAATTAACTCTCACAACAGCCTTGTGAGATAGTTATGTGTAGTATGAAGCAAAGGATGAGGAAACAGAACCTCAGAGAGTTTAAGTTACTTGTCTATGGTCCCTCACCTGGTGTGCCTATCGTAGCATTTTATTTCAGCTATTATGGCCAATTAATTCTTGCCTATAGCTACTCAGTGACTTCTCAGTTTTTATGATTTTATGCTTTCTTCTTTCTATAAGCCATGACCCCATGA
Organism: Orycteropus afer afer; assembly: GCF_000298275.1. Taxonomy (NCBI): domain Eukaryota; kingdom Metazoa; phylum Chordata; class Mammalia; order Tubulidentata; family Orycteropodidae; genus Orycteropus; species Orycteropus afer. The sequence continues at coordinate 219,325 of NW_006922568.1, forward strand.
CTCATGTCCTGAAGATTGAGACAACTGGGAGATTACTCTTCTTTGTCGTATCCCACACCCTCTTTCCACCCCATTTCGGGAACCTTGACCCACCAGCTCTGCCAATTATTCTACTTTGTTGGAAAGCTTGCTTTGCCCTTAGTCCTTTTTTATATCTCCATCTCCATATCCCTTTCCCTCTTTGTTGTTGTTGTTATATGCCGTCGAGTCGGACCCGACTCATAGCGACCCCTCCTTGGGTTTCTGAGGCAGTATCACTACGGCAGTAGATTGTCCAACCTTCCTTCTGATTAGTGAATGGTGGGTTTGAACCGCCAGCCTTCCGGTTAGCAGTCAAGTGCCTTAGGCACTATGCTACCAGAGCTCCTTTTCCCTCTTTAGATAAACCTTACTTTTTCTAATTCTAAAAATGCTTCCTCTTGTTTTTTCCAATGCATTTATTATTTTTTTTGTTGTTGTCATTCTTACGCTCAAACTCAAACTTTCTATCACCTCTGTTACTGGACATCTTCTTTAAGGCTTCGTTTTTTCCTTCTCCAAACACTCTTGAAACTATCCTAGCCAAAATCTCGTTTGCTCTGATCTTTTCCAGTCTTGGGGAGGGCAAAAAGCTCATCTCCCTCAAATCCTTTTTCCCAGCAATAGAGGCAGTGTTCCCATACTTCTGGTGGTGCTTCTACTTCTCAGTGGTCCTCATATCTAATTTTCAACATCCTTTGCTACTCCCCTGTAATGATAGACTTGAACAGTTATCTTCCATTAAGCCTGTGATTGGCAAATGCCGTTGTTTACTTGGGGCATATTCAGTTACATGATTTTTCACTTACTGTGTGTTTTAGGGTATGAGGATGCCTCCTCCTCAAATTCAGTATTATTCCATTTTCTCTTGAGCACATTTTTTTTTGTTATTATTTCTAAGGATGCTTTTCTTGAAAGTTCATTCATTATGTTTTTTCTCTTATCCCCACTCACAAATCTGTGACACTTTAAAATGTTGCTAGAGCTCTGACTGGTATCAATATCTTTTGAATTTCCTGATGGAGAACAATTTGCATATTTTTCTTCTCTTTTAGTCCTATATCTTTTGTGTTGTTTACATTGATTACTCTTCTTCAAAGAATTTACTTTACTTGATCTCTCCCATCTCTGAACTATGTATGTGTTCCTTTTAACTAGCTGAAGAGTAAAGCTTGAGGACATGAGCGTCACACTTTTTTGCTTTACTATCACATTCTGGGTCTTACATAATAATACATTTTTATTTTATTTTATTTTAATTTGGGTGAAGATTTACAGAGTAAATTCACTTTTCATACAGCAGTTCACATATACTTTGTCTCATGTCATTGACCAAAATTTACAATGCAACAGC
>NW_006922568.1:225052-225577 GCF_000298275.1 Orycteropus afer afer
CTTCCAAGGAGCATTTCGGGTGCACTTCCTCCAGAACAGGTCTGTTAGTTCCTTTGCAGTTGACCTTCTCTAGAGCAGCACTAGGTAACCAAAACATACTCCTATATAATTGTTTTTATTTTTAACATTTTATTGTGAATGTTTCCACATATACACAAATACGTTAGTTCAATGAACCTCTGATGCCACAGCCATCAACATTTCACCATACTTGTTTCACTTCCTCCCCTTTTTCTGCAAATTTTAAAGCCTGTCCCAGATGTTATTTCACCTCTAAATAATTTAATACATGTGTAAGATGACACATTTTCTGACATAGATGCAATGTCATTATATTGTTTACAGCATACCTACTAACAATTTCTTAATAGCACATATAATACTTAATCCATGTTCACATTCCCCTAATTGACTAAAAATTATAGTTGGTTCATTTGAAGCAAGATCCACTCATTGTATTTGATATGTTCCTGAAGTTTCTTTCAATTTCTTTTTAATGTATGGGAGCTCTAGTGGTGTAGTGAG
>NW_006922568.1:225678-227614 GCF_000298275.1 Orycteropus afer afer
TTTTGGTTTTTGATTTTAATGTATAACAGTCTGCTCTCCTTTTTCTTCTGCTTTTTTTAAAATAAAAAAAAAAACTCTAGAATTTTCCACATTCTGGATTTGGCGGATTACTTCCTCCTGATGTTTAATTTGCTTCTGTATTCTGTGTATTGCCCATGGACTGTGAGTTATATCTGTATGCTTTATTAGCTTCCAATTAGCTGAGATACATCAGAGGGTTCAGGTAGGGACAGCCTGATCCCTTCATAAAGCCCAACTTTTCAGCTATGGTTTTACCACTCATTGGTTATCATTGCAAAGAATACAGAATTGTGACAGTTGGTTGCTTCTGCATTTATTAGCTGAAATTTTTCTATGTGGATGAACTTTTTCCTCATCTACTAGTGTTATTTGCTTGTCATGTAATGTCTAGTCAGGTCTTGACTTGTTAAAATCCCCAATTGGGGACTTACTATTTTACTTTCTCCTTTAACTGAAAACACTAGACTTCTGACAAAGTATTTTTCTTCCCTCTTAAGGAGGCTAAAGTTATTCCTGATTGGTGGATTAATGGTTTCATGGGTTGGATTTTGGGGTTATGGGGAGGGTCTGTCGTCCTGAACGAACAGTTCTAAATCAGCTGGGAAGGCAAAAGGCAGAAGAAAATAATGAATATAGCCCTTTCACAGTTGAGGACTTGCAGTGGGAGTATAGTGCCTGCTTGTGGTGTGGGAATTTTAAATAGTTCTCCTTTACTAGGGAGTAAATCAGACTCCAGATGGCACCATTAAAATTTTAAAGACCTATGTCCCTTAAAGGGCCTCAGCCCAGTTTTGTAATCATACTCATAAATTTTAATGACTAGCATATCATGGGAAGCTGTAGGGACCCCTGATGACTTGCCAGAGATGCAGCTAAATGGCCTTTTGCTAGCTTTCTCAGAGGCCACAGACCTTCTTAGATGTGACTGAAGAGAGGAGCAAGGTGGCTCAGGCAGTCAGGTGAATTTTCCCTTAGTATTGATTGAACATAAACTTCACTCACCGAAATTCCAGGTAGTAAAGGTATAAAAATGGCTGCTCTCTTGCTTGGTGACCTTTGATTCGTACAGTGTATATATCATGTCTCGTGCTTTCTTGTTTTTAACCTTTCAGAGTTTGAATCTTACCTTTTTGCTCTTTCATTTTTTAGGACAGTAATTTTTTTTTAGGACAGTGACTTCAGCCTGTTCAAGTATTTTTTTTGTCGTGGTCTTTTTTTCTTTTGTACTTTTTCCAGAGCAAATTAGTTTTTCATTCAACAGTTTGTACACATTTTGTTTCATGACATTGGTTACAGTCCCCTAAATGTAACAGCACTCTTTCCACTTCCTCCCTGAGTTTCCTGGTTTCCCTTCATCCTTTTTTCTTGCCCCTTCCTGCCTTCTGAGCTTTGTTTTTAGGCAAATGCTGCCTTTTTGGTCTCCTGTGGTTGCTTGTACTAAGGAGAACCTTCCTCCCTGGTGGTGTTATTCACTTTGTAGGCTTTTCTATTGTTTGGCTGAAAGGTGATCCCCAGGGGTAGGTGCTATTCCAGGGTTGATGGGTGTCTAAAGGCCACACGATTAAAATTAATGGTGTTCCACCAGTCTCTGTCAGCCTAGTAAGTCTGGGTTTTTTTATGATGTTGAATTTTGTTTGACATTTTTTTCCTCTCTGTCTAGGACCTTCTGTTGTGATCTCTATCAGAGTAGTTGGTAGTGGTAGCTTGTCACCATCGAGTTCTTCTGGTCTCAGGGTAGTGGAGGTTGTGGTTTTGTGTTCTCTGTAAGTCCTCTGAACTAATTATTTCCTTAAGTGTTTGATTTTCTTCACTCTTCTTTGCTCTGGACCAGGAGACACCAGTAATTGCATGTTAAATGGCTGTTCAAGTTTCTTTTTACTGTGAATTGTAGTGTGTCCAACTGGACAGGGTATCT
>NW_006922568.1:227714-236237 GCF_000298275.1 Orycteropus afer afer
TGAGGTAGTCTACTTCCGTAGTGATACTGCCTTGGAAACCCAAGGAGGGGTCGCTATGAGTCGGGTCTGACTCAATGGCACAAAACAACAATAACAACAAACTATATTGCTAATTCTGTTAATGTATTTGTTACCCCTCCTACCCCATTTATAACCTTATCCCTTTTGTGCATTTAAGGGCAAGGGTGAAAAAATAAAAGATGTTCAAGTGAATGTGTTTATATCTGGACCCTAAGTAGCTACTACTCGGAAGGAAGATTGGGCAATCACTTCCATAGAGATACCGCCTTGGAAACCCAAGGACGGTTTGCTATGAGTCAAATCGACTCAACGGCATTGAGTTTGGTGTTTTTTTGTTTTGTTTTGTTTTGGTAAGTAGCTACTATAAACTATCTAGCAGTGGGAGTTACAAGTTTTTTGGACAGTTCATTTGCTGTTAGAAATCTAACCAGCAATTGGAAGGGTAAAGGGATCTCCTAGCAGTTGATTTTTTAATAAAAGGGGCAAATACTGCCCAGGTTCCAGACCCTTAGTGGTTGGAGCTGGTGGAATTTGAAAGGCCTGTTCAAAGGAGTAACTGTGTGTGTGTGTGTGTGTGTGTGTATCAGCCACTCCTCAGAAGGAAGGTTGGGCAATCTACTTCTGTAGTGATACCACCTCAGAAAACCAAGGAGGGGTCGCTATGAGTTGGGTCCGACTCAGTGGCGCATAACAACAACAACATATGTATATATGTATATGCATATCTTCTAACTTCTTAGTTTTTGTTTTAACTTGTCTTACTTCAAATACATGTTCTATAACTGGTTTGAACAGATGATAAATACAGCATTTTAACAAATAAGGGCATAATTTTTAATGGTATTGTATCATGTAATTTTTACTTTCAGCCAATGGTAGACCTGTATCAAGAAGACTGACTCTCTCTCTCTCTCTCTCTCTCTCCCTATCCTTTGATTTCTAGATAGTTCATTTTCCCACTTTAAAAAATGATCCCACTTTTTTTTTTTTTGTTAAATCTGTTTCCTAGTGTAATGGCATGTGTGTTATGTGTTGTGAATTAAACACTGGACAAGATGTTATGAGACCTGTTTTATAATTTTGGCTTTTTAGCAAGTTTTTTTAAACCCCTCTAGCCTTCATTATCTTCTGAGTAAAACAAGGTGATTGTGTTGGGTGGGACAGGGTTCTCAACCTGAACGCTGTTGATATTCAGGGGCCGGATAATTCTTTGTTAACAGTGGTCGTCCTGTGCACTGTAGGATGTTTAGCAGCATCCCTGGCACCTACCCACCAGATACCAGTAACACCCTTCCCCAGTTGTGACAACTAAAAATGTCTCCAGATATTACCAAATGTCACCTGGGGAAGGAACACCCCTGGATGAGAACCACTAAGTTTGGTAATTTGTAGAGTTCTTCCAGCTTTATACTTCTGTTGTTTTTATTTTAAGAACATCAGTCCTACTCATTTTTACAACACTGTTTAAATGTCATCTTTTCTATGAGGCTTTTCTCAGCTCTCCTCCTTGCTCTACCTTAATTATTTCATTTTCTGACTACTACTTATTATGGGACTTAACCCCACTCTATTATAACTGCCAGTGTTTCTCTCACCTGGGGGGCATGGACCATTTGTATCTCTAAGCTGAGTGCTCAGATTATGTTAAATGAATGAGCACTGGATTCAGGGATGTTGTCAGATTAGGAATTGTTAAACAGATGATTATAAATGGCATCTTTGCTGATCTTTTAAACCCTTCTAGACGGTAATTTCCATAGTTTGTGGTCTAGAATTTCTACCTTAATAAGACTGATTCCTTATTCATTTTTTCATTTTTTCAATATACTAGAAGGCAGGAGCTCCTTCTGTGTATGTAAAGGAGCTGCATGAGTACATTTAGACTGCATTTGACAGAAAACAATTTAAAAAGAAAACCCGCTGCCATCGAGTTGATTCTGACTCACAGCAATCCTATAGGGCAAAGTAGAACTGCCCCATAGGGTTTCCAAGGCAGACTGCTTCGTCTTTCTCCTGTTGAGTGGCTAGTGGGTTCAAACTGCTGACCTTTGGGTTAGCAGCCAAGTGATTTAACCACTATGCCACCAGAGCTCCTTTTGATAGAAATAAACCAAACCAAACTCACTGCCATTGAGTCAGTTCCAACTCATAGCAATCCCCTTTGGGTTTCCGAAGCAGTAAATCTTTATGGAAGTAGATTGCCCCACCTTCCTTCTGTAGAGCAGCTGGTGGGTTTGAACCATCAGCCTTCTGGTTAGCAGTCACGTACCTTAGACACCACACCACCAGAGCTCCTTTTGATAGAAATAGTCACACAAAAATTCATAATATAATGAATTAAACCATTTCAGCTTTCATATCCAGAGGTTTCTCAAATAACTCTGCTTTGTTTATTAATTAGAAAGCTACCATCTGCTCAGGAAAAAGTTAAAAAGGAGTAGTAGTAAATATTTTTCTTATATAACCAAGATACTTAACCATGATCCCTAAGTATTATTTTCCAGAGCAATTCACAGTAAGAAATACATTTTAATCATGATCTAGTATGTATACACACCACACACACATCCCTGAAGTGAGGTTTTTGAAGCAGCATTTCCCCTTAATATATGGAAAGCACTCATGAGAGTGTTGTTATGTTTCTTTTTCTTTTCTTTTTTCCCCCTTAAATTCTGGTGATGACACAGTAAACTAATTTGACAACTCAAATAGTTTGCAACCCACAGTTTGAAAAAGACTGTTCTAAGTCATCTCTTTAAATGCTAAAATATGGAGATTATCTGCCTCTGTTATATGACACTAATAGGTTGTCTTGTTGTTCTTTTTAAATAATGCCACTTAAGAGTTGACACAACAAAGACCTTGGAATGCCACAGCCAGAGCAAATTAGACTTCCAATTACCTTTAAAATCTAATTTTGTCATTCATACCAAGTATTTAGTGTATACAAGGAATTGGAAATAACAAAGCATGCTGTTTGGTTCTTGTTCTCAAGATTTATAGTGATAAAACCTAGAGTAGAATAAAAAGTTAATAAGCATACTATTTCCAGTTCTGAAAGTGGCATTAAACACACAGTGACTTTGTAGGCATTTAGGATGGGGAGTATGCTGTGCTGATTGAAGTTAGTGGTAGAAGGTTAACATGAATATGGGGTAGATTTTATGCTATCATATCAGAGAGTGGAAAAACCTATAATACATGGTAGAAAATAGCATTTATGTAGGTACAGAGTCCTTCTTGTTAGTACCTAAAGTTCATTTCCTGGGTGATATTCAAGATAAAGTGAGAGATTAAAAAACAAGAAAAAAGTGTAACATGCTGACAAATATATGATATAAACAAGGTGTGTTATTTAAGCTTTACTGAGCTCTGGTGGTGTAGTGCCACCAGAGCTTAAATAACGGTAGAGCTTTAATAACATACCTTGTCGTAGTGCCTAAGGCATTTGACTGCTAACCAGAAGGCTGGCGATTCAAACTTGCCAGCCACTCCTCAGAAGGTAGACTGGGCGGCCTACTTCCCTAGTGATAACCAAACCAAACTCACTGCCGTGGAATCGTATCCGACTCATAGCGACCCCTCCTTGGGTTTTCGAGACAGTATCACTACGGAAGTAGATTGCCCAACCTTCCTTCTGAGGAGTTGCTGGTGGGTATGAACCACCAGGCTTCTGGTTAGCAGTCAGATGCCTTAGGGACTGTGCCACCAGAGCTCCTCGGAAACCAAAGGAGGGGTCACTATGAATCGAAATCGACTCTATGGCAGTGAGTTTGGTTGGTGTTTTTTTTTTTTAGTTGTGGTTGTAAAATGAAGTTGACTCAGGAGATTAATTAGAGATGTATGCATGATGGCTCTGATGTAAGTAATTATTTTCTATAAAATGATAAAAATAACGTTGAATTACTAGGTTTACTAAGATTGAAGATAGTCTCTAAACGGTGGAGAAAGGGCACGTTCATCTGTGAAAATAAATGAATAAAGCTTTGCTGTTCTATATATACATTTCTCTCCATGGAACAAGGATGGGTTATGTAATAGTGAGCATTTTAAAAAATTACACACTGTTTCAGCTTTGCAATTAAAAACTTTACACATGCTCACTAGGCCCTGGCTTAAATCCTTTCTGTAGAATGGAGGACTCAGGATGGTAAATTGTAGCTAGATAGGCTACAAGGGACATAAGAAAACAGACAGTACATTCTCTTTTACTGCTGCTCTCTTCTGTGGGGTGATGTAGAATTTACTTGCTGTAGAGGAGGACACTTGTGACCTAAAAGAAGGAAGAAGAATCAGCTCATGATGATATTGAGGACAGAAATACCTGCCCAACAAATGCGCTCTGGCATCCTGTCTGCTGTTACTTTAAGGATCAGAAGTCTGTGAACTTTTGCCATTTTCCATATTGAGGTAGGAAGTTAGCAAAACAATAACCATCTTCTCTCTCTCTCTCTCTCTCTCTCTCTCTATCTCTCTCTTTTTAGATTTCCAGACTACTGAAAAGAAGGTGCTTTCAGAGCTGGAGATGAGACTAAGACTCCTGTGCCAGGGCTCATAAAGCATCTTGAGGTATTTAAAAAAAAAAAAATTTTAAATAGACCTTATTTTTTAGGAGTTTCAATTTTACAGAGAAATTTAGAACATAGTGCAGAGTCCTGTATACCCCATATCCCATTTCCTCTATGATTATATGATTAACTTCTTATGTTCGTGTGGTACATACTATGTTACAATTAATGAACCAGTACTGATGCTTTATTATTAACTAAATCCATACTTTATTTAGATTTCTTATGGTTTTTTAAATTGTGGTAAAAACCCACTGCTATCGAGTCAATTCATAGTGACCCTATAGGACAGAGTAGAACTGCTGCTCTCTGTAGGGTTTCCAAGGCTATAAATCTTTATGGAAGCAGACTGCCTCGTGTTCTCCTGAGGAGGGGTTGATGGGTTTGAACTACCAACCTTTGGGTTAGTAGTCAGATGCTTTAATCACTGTAGCACCAGAGCTTACTTTATTATGGTAAATATATAAGTAATAGAACATTTGCTGTTTCTACAGTTCAGTGACGTTACATGTTGTTCAGCCTCCATACTTTTTATCTAGTGTCCTTTGTCTGTTCCAGGATCACATGCAGGCTACACATTACATTCATTTGTCATGTCTCCTTAGGCTCCTCTTGGCTATGACGGTTTCTCAGACTTTTCTTGTTTTTGATGATCTTGACAGTTTTGAGAAGTACTGTCATAGTTTGTAGAATGTCCTTCGGTTGAGATTTGACTCATGTTTTTCTCATGATTAGGCTGGGTTTGGGGGAGGAAGATCACAGAGGTAAAGTGCCATTTTCATCACACCATATCAAGAGTACATACTACCAATGGGACTTAACCAGTGTTGATGTTCCCCTCGATCACCTGGCTTGAGATAGTGTTTGTCAGGTTTCTCCACTGTAAAGTTACTCTTTTTTTTTTCTTCACCCTTTTTCAAACTACTCTTTGGAAGGAAGTCACTATGTGCAGCCCACAGTTAAAGACTGGGGAGTTAGGCTCCATCTTCTTGAAGGTAGAGCATCTACCTAAATTATTTGGAGTTCTTCCACAGGAAAAAATTTTGCCTCCCTGTTTATTTATTTATTCAGTTGTTTCTTATATCAGTGTGGATTTGTGGTTATTTTATGGTTTAGATTATAATCTAATACTACTTTATTTTATTGCTCAATTTATCCCCTTTGGTCACTGTGACCTCTTGCAGTTGGCTCCTTTGTCTTTTTAATATTCTCTTATTATTTTGTTTGTTTAAAAGCACTTCCTTACCTTCTGGCACAACGAAATACCCCCAAGGTAATCTTGGATGTTCCTTGCCTCAGTCTTAAAGTAAGCCATTTCTCCAAAGAACCCTGGCTCCTCTATCGAGATTGATGCTAGAAATCAAGATCAGGTGTTAACAGCTTGTTGTTACTGAGGTGTTGTTGCTTATAGGCCCTCTCAGCTGACAGTTTATATGTGTAAACTTACCTCTGTGTGTGTGTGTGTGTGTGTATATGTATGTATCTTTAAATATTCTTACATGTAACAATCTGTATCTATATTACCCTATACATGAGTTCATACTAATATCTCCGACTGTAACCTCCTACTCCAACAGTGAGAAATATGGCTCCCACCATCTGCTGTCCATTTACTTCCTTGTTCAATTCCAGTATACATGTGTAGCAGTATCAGAATTATTAACCTGTACTCCTCATGGGAAACAGCTTCATCAAGTATAGTGCTTTTATAAAGTTCATGTTGCTTTCAATCTTATAGACTCTACTCATTTCCACACTTACTTAGATCACCACCACCCTTGCCCCCCATCACTTTCAGTGAAGTTCTTTCATATATATATGTTTCTACAGTTAGATTCTCTTGTCACAGTTTGCATTCCTTCCTGATATCACCTGACCTCCTCAGTGATTTTTTAAAATTTGTATACATTATGGTTCACTCTTTGTGCAGTAAAGTTCTTTGCTTTTTGACAGATGCATATCATGTATCTGCCACTGTAGAACTATACAGAATTGTTTCACCTCCCTAAAACATCCCCTGTACTTCATCTATCAACCCTCCTACCGTGTACCATACCACTGGCAAACACTGATCTTTTTACTGTCTCCATAGGTTTGCCTTTACCAGAATCTTCTTGAGGTGTTTAAAGTCACTTTATAGGGAAACCTTTGATTTCTCTAGCCCAGATACCATTTTATCCCAACCACCAGCTCCATATTCCTAATTGAATAATATTTCTCATTAGTAAGAATGAAGGCTTTCTCATTACTTCTTTCTTACACCACTTATATAAGGGCATTAAACTTTGTGTGATTATTTTTTAATATACTAACTTTTTGTTATCAACCTCAGAATTAGAAGGAGATACCAAGTGCTTTTATTTTTCTTATGGAGATTGATGGAGAAAATCAGGGAGCAGTAGCATTTATGATAGGTCCTGTGTAAGTGAAAGCTAGCAAACAAATACTCATTTTGGGCAGCAGTCAAGAAATCAAATGACATATTACATTGAGCAAATCTGCTGCAAAAGATCTCTTTAAAGTGTTAAAAAGCAAAGATGTCACTTTGAAGACTAAGGTGCACCTGACACAAGCCATGGTATTTTCATTCACCTCATATGCATGCGAAAGCTGAACAATGAATAAGGAAGACTGAAGAAGAAAAGGTGTTGGTGAAAAATATCGAATGTACTGTAGACTGCCAGAAAGAATGACCAAATCGGTCTGAGAAGAAGTACCGCCAGAATGGCCCTTGGAAGCAACGGTGGTGAGACTTTGTCTCATGGATGTTGGACAGGAGGAACCAGTCCCTGGAGAAAGACATCATGCTTGGTAAAGTGGAGGGTCAGCTAAAAAGAGGAGACCCTGAACAAGGTGGATTGACACAGTAGCTGCAACAGTGGGCTGAAACATAGCAGTGATTATGAGGGTGGCGCAGGACCAGGCTGTGTTTCATTCTTTTAAACTGAACATGCTCCTTTTGTTTCTGGGGAACTATCTCTAACTTGACATTTTTTCTGATTTTTAAAATATAAATATTATTTTGGTCTCATAGTGTATCTCTTTTCAGAATGTAACAGAATATGAGATAGAGGCACCAAATATGTCACTCTTTCAAAAGGTCTTCACTGTAATAAAATTCCTGTAGGATGATTGTCTTAGAAATTATTTCAAAGGCTCATTAGGGGAAATAATAACTATCACAATCGTACCTCTCCCTTGTTATTTGGTGGCACCTTTACACATATGCACAAAAACCCCTGAAATTGGAACCCTAGCCTCTGCGTGGGAAAGATCATTTGTTATGCTCCAATATCAGCCACTTCTGGTTACTGTTTAAGTTGAAGGACTCATTAACTGGCTCAAAAGCTCTTCTGTTTAAAAGCACGTTTTGGTTTTAACGTTGCATTGTCTTTTAAAATTATGACATTGTCTCTGATAAAGATGGTGAAACCCCCAAGACTATAGCCCATAGTCATCCTATGGGCCTGGAATTGAGCTCACTCCCATGGCTTCCAGCCGAACAATAGACAAGCTTGTAGGGTAAACATTTACACCACGTAGGTACACTCCTTAGAACTATCAACCATGGAAGATCAGAAGGGCAGCATTTGCACAGGGAGACAGCTCAGAGGGCAGGAATGCATAGGAAAGAAGGATAGAGAGGAGGTGGGAAGAGAGCTGTTATGGGGATTGCAATCAATGTCATGAAACAAAATGTGTATAAACTGTTGTATGGAAAAGAAGTTTGCTCTGTAAACTTTCACCCAAATCACAATAAATTTTTTTTTAATGATGACCTCATCTAAGTCTTACCATGTCTCACAGTACAGAAGAATAATGAATGGTGAAGAACATTGTTATGTGCCATCGAGTCAGACCCGACTCATAGTGACCCCTCCTTGAGTTTCCAAGGCAGCATCACTACGGAAGTAGATTGCCCCATCGTCCTCCC
>NW_006922568.1:236337-244603 GCF_000298275.1 Orycteropus afer afer
ATTGAACAGCAATGACTGAAAACCAGAAGAATTGTGGGATGACATCAAGAACATCATCCATGAAGAAAGCAAGAGGTCATTAAAAATATGAGAAAGAAAGAAAAGACCAAAATGGATGTCAGGAGAGACTCTGAAAATTGTCATTGAATGGAGAGTAGCTAAAGCAAATGGAAGAAAGGAAAAGATAAAAGAGGTGAACAGAAGAATTCAAAGAGCAGCTTGAGCAGACAAAGCCAATTACTGTAATGAAAAGTGCAAAGACCAGGAGTTAGAAAACCAAAAGGGAAGAACACGCTCAGCATTTTTCAAGCTGAAAGAACTGAGGAAAAAATTTAAGGCTTGAGTTGCAATATTGAAAGATTCTATGGGCAAAACATTGAATAATGCAGGAAGTATTAAAAGAAGATGGAAGAAATACATAGAGTCAGTGTACCAAAAAGTCCTGGCCGATCGTCATCAATTTCAGGAAGTGGCATATGATCAAGAACCAATGGTATTGAATAAAGAACTTGAAGCTGCATTGAATGAACTGGTGAAGAACAAACTCAACTCTAACTAAACTCACTGCCATCGAGTCAGTCCTGACTCACAGTGACCCCTCCTTGGGTTTCCAAGGCAGTACCACTATGGAAGTAGATTGTCCAATATTCCTTCTGAGGAGTGGCTGGTGGGTTTGAACTGCCAGCCTTCTGGTTAGCAGTCAAATGCCTTAGGCACTATGTCACCAGAGCTCCTGGTGAAGAACATAGACTTCAGGTTTTGTATCCTAGCTTTGCCACTTGTTGGTTGTATGACTGCAAGAATATTATTTAGCCTCTATAAACCTTAAGTTTCCTCATTTGATTATTATGAGGATTAAATGAGATAAAGCATGTAGTAGCACAGTGCCTGACATATAGATGGAGCTCTGTATTATGTAAACTCATAACCTCCAAAGGAGCAAGAAAATGGGTAGAAGCTCCAAAGCTTTATAGTAGTATACAGTTAGGCGCTGCATAACATCAGTTCTGGCCACATCCAGTGTCTTATGTGAGCTTGGTCCCTAAAGTAATAGTTCAGAAATCCTGATCAGAGAATGGGACATAACAAACACAGCAGCTTCCCATATGCAACATTTGTATCTCATGTCTCTTGTATGCAGTTATTGTGCTGCCAGGTATATAGTGGTACAGTACATATGTAACCTATAATAGTCTTGATAGTCATAATAAATGCCTATGTTATTAGCTTATGTATATACTGCACTTTAATCTAAAACATTTACTATATAATGGCATATGCTTTGACTTTTAGGCAGCAGCATCCTATCTTGTGTATCACGCATCTCTTGAGTGTCGTAGCATTATCTGTTTAATTTTCTTTTGAAAGTATTACTATGAAGTGTATCATGGCTCCCAAACGCAGCAAAACCACTGCTAGTAATAGTGGCAGCAGGAATCAAAGGAGAAATATTGATTTGGAAGTGAAACAAAAGGTTATTAAATGACACAAAGGAAAATCAAGAACGCTATTGCTCACAATTTAGTTGCATCACACTTGCCAATGTCAAGCATGCTTAAAAACAAAGAAAAAATTCTCCAAGCTGTTAAAGGATCAGCTCCACTGAAAGCTACAAGACTGATGAAAATGCAAGAAGGGCCTATGTCAGATGTTAAGAAATTGCTAGTCATGTGCAAGACACAAAAGTGAATCCCTCTCAGCACATTGATGATCACTGCTGTGGCACAAAGCTTGTTGGAGATGCTTGGAGAAAAAGCAGGGCCAGAATATGGTATGATACGGTGTTCACACAATATCCAAATCATATAATGTCCTATTTCACAGAACGTATTGTGGACATTAAGGAACACATGACTGTACATACTTGTTTTTGTTCAACACTCTTTACTGTGCCAAGCCAGTCAGTCAGTCTTAAAACTCTTCTCAAATCAAGACTACCTTTTCTTCAAACCCGGGAAATTCTCACTGCACTAAACATGCCAGTAGTAGTTCTCAACTAGGGACCAGTTTGGGGGTGCTGCTTGGATTTTCTGGTGACCTACTGCCTAAGGCATTTGACTGCTAACCAGAAGGCTGGCGGTTCAAACCCACCAGCCACTCCTCGGAAAGAAGATTGAGCAATCTGCTTCTGTATAGATTCTGCCTCAGAAACTGAAGGAGGGGTTGCTATGAGTCAGAATCGACAGTAGGTTTAGTTTTGTTTGGTTTACTTGGATTGTAATAGGAGGGGCTATGATGCTAAACACCCTGTATTGTATGGGGCCATCTTGCATAATAAGGAATTACTGTGCCAAAGCTATTGCATCAGTAGCATGCCATTGAGAAACACTAGACTAGATTCATATTTACAGTAGTATCTTTACACCTCTCTGTAGAGCACATTGCAGATATCACAAACCCAGCAAGTATGGAAGCGCGTGAACAAGCCCAGGCTTTAGTGTCTGGGACACCACTCAGTGAGTGTAAGAACCAGGCGAACTGGAGAGTGCATGGTCTTTCTAAAGGGGCAGCCATGCCTCAGCCTCAGCCAGTTGTTTCCTACTGCTGCTAGATAGGATTTTTCAGAGAAAAGCTTGGTATCATAGGTTTATGTAAAATCTCCCTCTTTTAAAGTGTGGCTTGACAAAAAAAAAAAAAAAAACCCACTGTCCAGCCAAACCAAACAGATCTGTGGGTAGACTTCAACTCACTGACCATTGGTTTGCGACCTCTGTTATAGTTATTTTAGGAAGTGAGCTGAAATTCTGGCAGAGGTAAAATAGTCTGACCATAATAGCACCTCCTTGTGTATCTGTAGCTCAGAAAAGCTAGTGGAAATGTAGCACTAGGTGTGGTAGTCACTTTGTAGAGTTTGGGGAATTGGAGTATCACAGCAGAGCTCTGAGGGAGCTTTCTCTCTGTTTGGGAGGAGGAACTTTGTTGGGAAAAATCTTGGTAGCTGCTCCTTCAGGAACAGAACCTGCTACATCTTGTGGTGCCGGCCCATGGGACGTAAGGAGGTAGCTATGCACTGATGGAATCATTAGAGTGATTCCACTGCTGAGAAGTAGTACCTGGACCCCCAGGCTCTGTTAAATTGAAAGTCCCTGCAAAGCTGCCAGGCAGTAAAGGCTCAACCCTACAGCATCTCCTGGCTTATGTGGCCCCTGAACTGTGTGCTTGCTTGTAGGGTTTATGCCTTCAACATCTTTCCTTTCTTGATCTCAGGCTACTACCTACACAGCTTGACAATCCACAGCTGTGGCCATGTGTGCTTTTGTGGGGTTGTTTCAAGGGTATCCCAAGAGTTTGGTCATGTCCTAGTCTATCCTCTATAGCTCAGTCCTCTGCCTGGTTTTAAGATCTCACCTTACGATGAATCACTCGAATATTGTATTAAATAGCAGCCCATTATAATGTTGTTCAGAAACAAAGTCACTGTTCTGCATTGTTGCAGCATACATTGACATTTATGGGCAAGGATATATGCTTTAATCTACATCATATCCAAATGTGTAATATCACATGATACTATATGGGAATGCTTCATTTTACTTGTATTCTATGAGATTCAATACAAGAATACCGAGTTGTACTTTACTCTAAAACTGTTTTTAAGGAACCTGGCTCCTCTTACTGGGTGGAACATTTTCTGTTTATAAACTGCCCATTGGCCTACAGTCCCAGTGAGTAGAAAGGAAATTGCTTTTTGTAAAGAAATATTTTAACCCTTTACAATCATCAAGAAATTACTGTGAAATACTAAATAATTACCCATGTTAATTAGTACTGATGTGAGTGAATGTTTACAGGGCACTATTAAGATTCCATGCATAATCCCTTAAAGGAAGAATTTAGTTTTTTATCAGTTTAGATTTCTACCTTTCATGAAAAGTAAGTCTACTATTAACCATCTTCAGATAACACTCATCTTTGTGGTTGTGTAAGTTGTTGGCTTCAGTAGGTCTTATTCAAAGGCAGGTATTTGTAACCACTGAGGGAAAAAAAACAAAAATCACAACTTCTTCCCTTTAGCTCTGCTTTTTGTATGTGTTAAAATAGGTAACTTGCTTGTACAAGAATTCTTTCATCTTCTCTCAGCCCTCTACCTCCTCTCATACCTGGAACCCCCTATTTGGATAATAAACCAGTGAGAATTTTCTACCTTTTTTTCCTGCCCACCCAAAGAAAGGTGTTCATCATTATAGAGAATGTCTTTGATATTTACCAATGACATAGTGGAAAGAACACAGATGGTGGAGAAGGCAGGGATGGAGTCGAGTCCCAATTCTGCCATACACTTATTCTCGAGTGTGTGGTCTTAATCTGTAAAATGGAGACAGTCATAGTTACTGTCAGGACATAGTTAATACGAATGAGAAAAATTAACAGTAACTTTGTCCTTGGAAGGAGCTCTGGTAGTGCAGAGATTAAAGCATTTGGCTGATAACCAAAAGGTCAATTGTTTAAGCCTATGAGCCGCTACGTGGAAAAAAGATGAGGCAGTTGGCTCCCGTCAAGATTTGCATCCTTGGAAACCCTATGGGGCAGTTCTACTCTGTTCTACATGGTCACTGTGAGTCAGAATCAACTCAATGACAGTGAGGTTTTTTTTGGTTTGCCCTTGGTAACAACTAAAGTTTCTGAAGGCTGCCAGAGCTGGCAACTCTTAAGAGCTCTAAAGTATATGGAGCCCGAGCTCTCGACACCTGAAACCTGTCTGTTCTTGTTTATCCTTGTCGCCTTTTACTTCTTTCTCATAAAAAAGGTACCAGTGTTACCCCTGTATTTTAAAGGCTTGTAATTAGGGTTGGAAAATGAGTAAAACCATTCTTTGGAGCCACTAGGAATGCTCAAGTTAAGCCTTTGGGTGCTTCAGAAGTTCTTTATTGAAGATGATTAAATAGCCATAAAGTATTTGTAATGTGGTTAGCCCCTCAAATATTGAGGAATCCTTTCATGGTGAGAACTCTGTTAACATATCCATGAATACAGGCAGATTTGATTACTGGAGATCATTCTTACCATTCAGTTCAATGAATTCCATTATTTTCATTCATCTGACAAACAGTTATTGAACACCTAGTCTGTGCTAGGCCCTTTGCCTACTAGTCAATTATATACCGCAAAAGAGATACTGAAGGAAGAAATCTAAAAGTTACAGGTCTTAGCCTGTCATTTAAATGAAAATCCTAAAATTTATCAGTAATCATTTGAACATTATATAAGAAGTAGCAGCCTTTTATATGTTGTTAAGAAACAAAGTCAGTTTTTGTTTTACTTTGTTGCAGCCATTGACATATAGGGACAATAATAAATTGTGTATGTTTTAATCTGCATTATATCTAAATGTGTAATATCACAAAATATTATATGAGAATGTTTCATTTTAGTTGTACTCTACGAGATTAAATTAAAAATACAGGGGAGTATTTTACCATAAAACTGTGTTTTAAAAGCCTTAGAATGTATAGTCTCTCCAGTAGGGTAGCCACTAACCAACCACATGTGGATACTTGCTCTCGAATGTGGCCAGTCCGAATTGGGATGTGCTATAAGTGTAAGACACACATTGGTTTTCAAAGACTTGAAAACAACGTATCTTATCAATTATTTTTATGTTGATTACATGGTGAAAAATATTTAAAATCTATCAGATTAAATAAAATACATGAAAATTAATTTCACCTGTTTCTTTTTACTATTTTAATGTGGCTGCTAGAACATTTAAAATGCAGTGTCTGACTTGCATTGTATTTTTATTGGCCAGCACTGCCTTAGAGACCCAGTGACTTGGCAAGGTTACTCATCTAGTTATGACGCTGGCTAGTGAAAATTATAGATTGCCTTACTGTGAAAATGGCAGGTAATGTCTATCTTGATCAAAATGATGGATATTCAAACCCTGTAGGAGAAAAAAGGTAATTAACACTAAGGGATTTGAAATAACTCATACTTGAAATTAAAGAATAGATTGTTAATCTGATAGACTCTCAGCATTTCAAATTTGGAATATTTTTAAAGGGACAAACAAGAAAAATGTATTCATTGATTTAGTAGCTTCAGCCTTTTTTTTTTCCCCTTATCATTCACATACAAGCCTACATAGGTGATCCCTGATTCCCTAATTTTTTAGAAGGGAGGCAGGAAGTAGGGAACAAAATTCATCTAAAGGTTTATCTGTATAGTTTTTCATATGAAGAGTATTTTACCTTACCGTTTGACCCAGCAATCCCATTATTTGGTATATATCCTAAAGAAATGAGAGTCAGGACAAAAACAGATCTATGCACACCCATGTTCATCGCAGCACTATTTACAATAGATGGAAACAACCTATGTGCCCATCAACAGAAGAATGGATGACCAAACTATGGTACATGCACACAGTGGAATACTACACAGCCCTAAAGACTAACAATGTATAATCTGCAAAATACCACCTAACATGGATGAACTTGGAGGACACCTATGCTGAGTGAAATAAGTCAGTCACAGAAGGACAAATATAGTATTAGTTCATTATTGTAAAAAGTTAAGGAAAGAAAGGTTTATATATGGAAGGAAACTTACTTTGTTGGTTACCAGGGAGGGGAGGGGAGGGAACACTGCAAAGAAAAAAATGCATTGACCCATGTCACTTTAGTTTTCTTTATGTAACTGTACATAAATTATATTTCAATAGAATTTTTTTAAAACAGAATATTTTACCTAAATCTGTCTGATTAGGTAGATAGGGTTCTGGTGGTGGTGGTGGTGGTGGTGGTGGTGGTTGTTAGGTGCCATTGAGTCAGCTCAAAACACTGCCCAGTCCTGTGCCAACTTCACAATCGCTGCTATACCTGAGCCCGTCGTTGCAGCCACTGTGTCACTTCATCTCCTGGAGTGCCTTCTCCTTTTTCGCTGACCCTCCCCTTTACCAATCATGATATCCTTCTCCAGGGAATGGTCCCTTCTCACAACATGACTAAAGTAGGTGAGATGAAGTCTGGCCATTCTCGCTTCCAAGGAGCATTCTGGCTGCACTTCCTCCAGGACAGATCTGTTAGTTCTTTTAGAAGTCCATGGTACTTTGAGCATTCTTCCAGCACCACAACTCAAAAGCATCAACTCTTCTTCAGTCTTCCTTGTTCATTGTCCAGTTCTCACATGCATATGACGCAATAGAAAATACCATGGCTTGGGTCAGGCACACTGTATTCTTCAAGGAGACATCTTTGCTCTTCAGTACTTGAAAGACATCTTTTGCAGCAGATTTGCCCAATGCAGTGCATCATCTGATATATCGACTGCTGTTTCCATTGGTGTTGATTGTGGAACCAAGTAATATGAAATCTTTAACAACTTCAATCTTTTCTCCATTTATTATGATGCTGCTTGTTGGTCCAGTTGTGAAGATAATAATTTTCTTTATGTTGAGATGTAATCCATACTGCCGACTGTAGTCTTTAATCTTCATCAGTAAGTGCTTAACGCCATCCTCACTTTCAGCAGGCAAAGTTGTATCATCTGCGTATTGCAGGATTTTAATGAGCCTTCTCCAGTCCTGATGCCATGTTCTTCTTCAGATAGTCCAGCTTCTTGGATTATTTGCTCAGTATGCAGATTGATTAAGTATGGTGCAAGGATACAACTCTGATGCACTCCCTTCCTTTCCTGATTTTAAACCACGCAGTATCTCCTCCTTCTGTTCGAACAGCAACCTCCTGGTCTGTGTACAGGTTCCTGATGACCACAGTCAAGTATTCTGGAATTCCCATTCTTCTCAATGTTATCCGTAATGTGTTATGATCCACACAATCAAATGCTTTTGCATAGTCAATAAACACAAGTAAACATCTTTCTGGTATTCTTTGCTTTCAGCCAAGATCCATCTGACATCAGCAATGCTATCTCTCATTCCAAATCCTCTTCTGAACCCAGCTTGCATTTCTGGAAGTTCTCTGTCAATATACTGCTGCAACCGTTTTTGAATTATCTTCAGTAAGATTTTACTTACATGTGATATTAATGATAACTGATTTATCACTTTCTTTGGAATGGGTACTGCAAAAAGGGCAAGGAGGCCACATGTTCTGACCTCCTAGAACCCCACAAGAGGAAGGCAGAATCACCATCAATAGCGCAAGGCCTATTCCTGCCAGGGCAGACATGCTGCCTCCCTCCAGTCCTTTCTCCAACCATTCCTCCCAAAGCACCACCACCTCTCTCCTGGGTTCGATAATTCGCTGCAGTGGCCACACAGAGCTCACAGATTATGGGATTTATTAAGGAAGCACCACAGGCT
>NW_006922568.1:245808-247502 GCF_000298275.1 Orycteropus afer afer
TTTACAGAGGAAATTCATTTTCCATACACCAGTTCACATATACTTTGTCTCCTGACATTGACTGCAATTTCCCACATTGCAACAGCTCTATTCCCACTTCCTCCCCATAGTTACCTCTTCCCTGTGTTCTTCCCTCCCATGCACTCCTGCCCCCCGAGCTGTCTCCCTGTTCATATACAGTCCTTCTGTTGTCCCATGATTGATCTCACAAAGAGTGTATCTACCTAATGTAAATGGTCAGCTCATATGGCTGTCTTGTTTAGCTGGAAGCCACAGAAGTGGATTCAGTTCCAGACCTGAAGGGCAGCTAGGGACCATAGTCTAAATGGTTCCACCAGGTTCCATCAGACCAGCAAATCTGGTCCCCCCCCTCTTTTTTTTAAAATGATTTTGATTTTGTTCCACATTTTTCTCCCATTCTATCCAGGATCTCCTACTCAGATCTACCTCCAAGTGGTTGACATTGGTAACCTGGCACCATCTTGTTCTTCTGGTCTCATAGTCATATGGGCTGAGGATTGCGTGGTGTACCAGTCCCTTGGACTAATTGTTTCCATGAATCTTTGGTTTTCTTCATTCTCCTGTGCTATAGACGAGGAGAGAGCCATCGTTGCATCTAGATGGCTACTTGCAAGCTTTTGAGATCCCAGTCACTACTCACCAAAGTAGGATGTAGAACAGTCAGTGTTTTTGTGTAGTATGTTATGCCAGTTGAGCTTGATGTCCCCCGCGACCATGGTCCTGAGCCCAGAGGTCCAACTACTCGTTCCCTCTGGAAGTAACTACAACCTTGTCCCTTGTCAGCTCTACTGTATACCTGGAAATTTTTACAGAACATACAAATATACTCGTAGAAATATTGTCTGCCAACCCTATACATGGTCATGGGCACACTCCCACCTGCATAGACATACCTAATTGTTCAGCCTGTCCACCCATCTATTCACCCATAGATCAATGTTTGCCATCACTAACAATGCAGTACTGTGTGTTCACAAAGGTTCATCTTTGTTGTCTGTACCTCCCATGCACCTCTCTGTGTCTTCCTCTTCCTCAGTGCCACCATGTTGATCACGTCACATTTTGTACATTGCTCTTCTCTTCACCCAAATCAATACATGTCTTTACCTGTCTAGTAGGGTTCCCAACTCTGGTAACCAACAAAGAAGATTTCTTTCCATATTAAACCTTTCCTTGACCTTTTACAATAACAAGCTAGTAGAATATTTGTCCATGATTAACTTATTTCACTCAGCATAATGTCCTCCAGGTTCATCCACATTATGTGGTGGTTTGCTGATTCTCGGTTATTCTTTAGGGTTGTATTCCATTGTGTGTATGTACCATAGTTTGGTTATCCATTCTTCTATTGATGGGTACCTAGGTGTTTCCATCTTTTTGCTATTGTAAATAGTGTTGTGATGAACATGGGTTAGGATATAGACCTAGTAATGGAATTGCTAGGTGAAATAGTATTTGTAATTCCAGCTTTTCAAGGAATCGCCATACTGCTTTCCACAGTGGTTGTATCATTTTAAAGTCCCACCAGCAGTGTATGAGAATCCCAATCTCTCTACATCCTTGCCAGCATTTGTTATCTTCTGCCTTCTTGAACTTTGCTCCTAGTGCTGGGGTAAGATGGCAACTTGTTCTTTTGATTTACATCTCTCTATGGCTAATGGGGGAACTCTGGT
>NW_006922568.1:249268-250360 GCF_000298275.1 Orycteropus afer afer
CCTTCTTTCCAAGGAGTGGCTGGTGGGTTTGATCTGCCAGCCTTCTGGTTAGCAGTCAAGTGCCTTAAGCACTAAGCTACCAGAGCTCCCCCATATGAAGTTAGTGATTGGTTTTCCATATCCTTAAAGAATGTTGATGGGATCTGGATTGGGATTGTATTGAATGTATAGATTGCTTTGGGTACAATTGACATTTTCACAATGTTCAATCTTCCTATCCACAAGCATGGTATGTTCTTCCATTTATGTAGATCTCTTATGGTTTCTTGCAGTAGTCTTTTGTAGTTTTCTTTCTACAGGTCTTTTGTGTCCCTGGTAAGATTTATTCCCAAGTATTTTGTTTTATGGTAGCTCTTATAAATGTGTGTTATGGTAGCTATTGTAAGTGTATGTGTGTGTGTGTGTGTGTGTAATTGTAAACGATGTTAATTTCCTTATTTCTTTCTCAGCAGTCTCTTTGCTGGGGTAGAGGAATCCAAACTGATTTTTGGATGTTGATCTTGTATCCTGCCACTATGCTAAATCTCTTAATTATTTCCAGCAGATTTTTTACAGAGTCTCATGGGTTTTCTAGGTATAGGATCATGTCATCAGAAAATAGGGATAATTTGACTTCTTCCTTACCAATTTGGATGCTTTTGATTTCCCTTTCTTGCCTTATTGTCCTAGCTAGGACTTCTAATACAATGTTGAATAGAAGTGATGTTGGGGGGCATCCTTCTTTGGTTCCTGTTTGCAAGGGGAATGGTTTCAGTCTCTCTCCATTGAATTTAATGTTAGCTGTTGGCTTTCCATATAAGCCCTTTATTATGTTGAGGAATGTCCCTTCCATTCCTATTTTGCTGAGAATTTTTATCAGGAATGGGTATTGGATTTTATCAAATGCCTTTTCTGTATCAATTGATATGATCATGTGGTTCTTTTCCTTTGTTTTATTTTTGTGATGGATGATGTTGATTGTTTTTCTAATGTTGAACCATCCTTGCATACCTGATATGAACCCCACTTGATCATAATATATAATTTTTTAGATATGTTGTTGGAGTCTGTAGGCTAGGATTTTGTTGAAGATTTTTGCATCTATATTCATGA
>NW_006922568.1:252793-254420 GCF_000298275.1 Orycteropus afer afer
CTAGGACTGATTGTTTCCATTAATTTTGGTTTTCTTCTTTCTTCTTGACGAGGAGAGACCCGTTGTTGCATCTAGATGGAAGCTTCCTAGCTTTTAAGGTCCCAGTCGCTACTCGTATAATTTTCTGTGCTTAGCTCATTTTATTTATGGATTGTGTATCATTTCCTTTGTTGATGTTGCTTTAGTATTTGCTAAATATTTGTGTGTGTCTTCTTTTTTATTGTGATGTGAAGATTTATCACTTTTCTTTCAGGTTACCCTATAATTTATAATTTTGTCTCCAAGTTCAGAACAGTCCATTCTTGCAATTCTTTTGACTTCCTTACCATTTAGAAGTTCTACACTGTTTTTTTTCCCTCTTTTTGGTTTGTAGTTGTCCTCATTTGCTATTTGATGTCTCTGCTTCCCTGTGTACAATCTTGTAAGCTTATTTTACTTTGGATACTTCCATAACTGTGTTGGTTTCTGAGTTATGTCATCCTGTATATTAATGATCAGTTGTTGTTTGCTATTATTGGTTCTCTGTTCATAGGATCCCCTTTAGTTTCTCTTGTAGGTTGGTCTGGTTTTAACACATTCCCCTAATTTCTTCTTATCTGGAAATCTGATTTCACCATCATGTTTCAGGAACTTTTTCTGGGTATATAATTCTTGGTTGTAAGTTTTTCTCTTTTCAGGATTTTGTATATACCATCCCCTTGCCTTCTTGCCTCTGCATGGTTTCTGCAGAGAAATCAGTGCTTAGTCTTATTGGTTGCCCTTTGTAGGTAACTTTTCATTTTTTTTCCATGCTGCTTTCAGGATTCTTTCTTTGTGTTTGGTTTCGGTGAGTGTGGTGTAGTAAATTACATAGTGTGGCTTTCCTAGTCATGAGACTTTGTAAACTTCATGGTGGAATTTGCCTCAGAAACTGAGTAACTCTTGATTGTTAAAGTTATCCACCTGGGGTATTTCTGTTGAAAGTGGTACAAAGCAGTCTTCTGGGAAGTTCTCTCTCTGTGTCAGGTGTATAGAATTCTGATGTTGGGATTGGTTAGTTTGGCCACTCTGCCAGGCTCAAAAGGAACCCTCTTAGAGACAGAAGGAGTCTCTCTGACTGCTGGCTGAGAAAGACATGCTGCTGAGAGAAACACGCTCCTGAGAGACACACACTTGCTGAGAGTGAGACGCAAGAGACAGACTTTGTGAGAGAGAGACTCAAGAGACACAACATTGCTGAATGAGAGACTGCTAGCTGCTAAGTGAGACAACTGGCTGCAAGAGACTGAGTGCATTTCTGAATTTGATTTGTAGCCTGTTGCTTCCCTAATAAACCCCATAATCTGTGAGTTCTGTGTGGCCACTGCAGCAAATTATCACACCCAGCAGAGAGGTGGTGGGTGCTGCAGGAGGAAAGGTTAGTGAAAGGGCTGGAGGGAGGCAGCATGTCTGGCCTCTCAGGAATAGGCCTTGGTAGATGGTGTATTCTGTCTTCCTCTTTTGGGGTTGGAGGAGGTGAGAAGATGCGGCTTCCTTGCCTCTTTGGCAGTGAGTTTGATGATGATATGTCTCGGTGATTTTCTTTTGGGGTCTATCCTATTTGGGGTTCATTGGACTTCCTGAATGGACATATTCTCATCTTTCATTA
>NW_006922568.1:255845-259082 GCF_000298275.1 Orycteropus afer afer
AAAGAATAATTATAAAAAGGATGAAAATAATAATAATTTTAAAACAGACAAAAACAAACAAACTGAAAAAAAAGTGTGGATAGGCGGGGCAGGGTACCCAGGCTCCACATAGACTAGGATGGAATTCCTGCCAGCCCAGAAGGTGGGTGGGAGTGAGGGATAGCCACACCTCTGTTCACCAAGAAGGTATGGGGTATGAGTAACAAAGGGAATATCGTACCTTTGCAGTCCCAATGTCATGTATGTCCTTGCGATCCCCAGCAAGTAGAACCTATTCTTAGGTCCCTGGAATCTGAGAGAACATTACCCCTTTAAATATCCAAAATGGTCAAAACTGCTTGTAAACATTCAAAACGGCTGTGCCCTCTGGACAGCCAGAAGTCCACAGCTCAGACTGTCTCTCTCTTTGCTGTTTCCCCTTTTATTCACCAGCCACCAGTGCAGTCCTTTGCGCAGCTCCTGGCTAGAAGGTCCAATTTTCAGGTTAGTTCTTAGTTCCTAACACCACTTGGCAATATCCAATCTGTCCATGGTATCAGGATCACTGACAGTCAGCAGCTCCGTTTGGTGTTTTCAAGCAGGTTCTTCTACTAGTTGGAGTTTAGTCCACTTCTGTATCCTTCCTTTCGAAGCTCAGGGCTCCGGGATTATCTCCTGTATCTGTGTTAAGTGGTTTCTCTTTTTCTGTTGTTGAAGAGGGTCAGTGTAGTTTGTCTGCCTATTCCACCATCCTACCAGAACTCCCATTCCTGCCTTTTTAATGACCTTATATTTTCTTCATGGATGATGTTCTTGATGTCATCCCACAATTCCTCTGGTTTTCGGTCATTGCTGTACAACGCATCAAATGCATTCTTTAAAAGGTCTTTAAATTCAGGAGGGATATAATCAAAGTCATATTTTGACTCTTGTGAATTTGTTTTAATTGTCTTCAGCTTCAACTTGAACTTACATATGAGCATCTGTTGGTCTGTTCCACAGTCAGCTCCTGGACTTGTTTTGGCTGAAGATATTGAGCTTCTCAATCGCCTCTTTCCATACATGTAGTCGATCTGATTTCTGTGTATTCCATCTTGTGAAGTCCACGTGTATAGCCATTTGTGTTGTTGAAAAAAGGTATTTTCAGTGACTAAGTCATTGGTCTTGCAAAATTCCATCATGCGACCTCCAGCATTATTTCTCTTGCCAAGGCCATATTTTCCAACTACTGGTGATTCTTCTTTGTTTCTAACATTTGCATTCCAATCACCATTGATAATCAGCACATCTTGATTGCACGTTTGGTCAGTTCCATACTGCAGACGTTGGTAAAAAATCTTCAGTTTGCTTGTCTTTGGCTTTGGTGGTTGGTACGTAGATTTTAATAATAGTAGTATTAATTGGTCTTCCTTGTAGGCATATGGATATTACCCCCAAATCCTGCTGTCTTGGCACCTGTGCCAGTGGCACCAGAATTAGGTGAGAGCCTAGTTAGGTGGGTTTGGCTAAGGATGAGCCACCAGTGTCATCATTGAAAACAAAGGAGTCTGCATTTCCATTTTTGTTAGCGTTATTGTTTCATTTAGGCATTGGTTTCCTTTACTCAGAGTTTACATTCAAGCCTTTTTGGCTTCAAAGTGCAGGGAGAATGCAAGGCAAAAGGGACAAGTGTGTTTTATGGTACTATTGTTAAGTCCATATTTCATGAAGATTTTGTTATTTTAGACATCAACATGAGTACTCTTCTTTTAGACCAGTGATGTGATAGCTCTTGGGAAAGCATGAGTGATTGTGTATGCATAAGTAGAATTTCTCAAGGCAAGAAAAATATGGTTGCCAAATACTACTACTCTGTATTTTTAATCTTGATTTATTATTATTATTTATTAAAATAGAACTTAGAACTTAAGTTGTTTTTTAACCACTGATTGGCTATATTACATCAGAAAAGTCTGGCTAAGTTGAATTTGTCAATTTTCTAACTTTGGAATTAAGTATACTAATTTTTGTCTCTGTTTTAATATAGTTGATGGTAACTATTTGAATAAAGTGAAATATGTAAATAAATGTAATTGCATTTTAATTTCTTTCAGTAGAAAATGACTGTGATGTTAGAAGACCATTGCTATTGGAAGGCCGGTTAACATCCATTCCCTAAGAGAAACTTGATCACCATTTGCTCTGGCATGGCGCAAAGCAGTCCACAACTTGACATTCAGGTTCTCCATGATCTCCGACAACGTTTCCCTGAGATTCCAGAGGGTGTGGTATCTCAATGCATGTTACAGGTAGATTACCTACCAGTGATCATGAGATTAAGTTATGTTTTTAGTTATTTGGACTAGTTCCTGTTGTGATGACTAGAACTTAGTTCTCTTATGTGTGTGTGGGGAGGAGGAGCATTTAGGGCAAGGTTTCTCAGCTTTAGCACTGTTGATAATTGTACTTGGTAATTCTTTGTTGTGGTGCTATCCTGTGCATTGTAGAATGTTTAGCAGCATCTCTGGCCTCTACCCCCTAGATGCCAGTAGCCAACTCCCTTTCCCCCATGAGTTGTGACAACCAAAAACATCTCCAGACATTGCCAAGTGTCTTGCAAAATCTCTTCCCATGGAGCACCAGTGATTTAGAGAAAAGAGTGAAGGCACGTGGTGAAAGGAAAAAAAAAATTTTTTACTTTTCACTTTGAGCTTTTGGGATTATGCTATCAGTTTACAAATCCTTGCAGTTGAATGCCAAATACCATATTGTCCTGGGGTTGAAACATAGTAATGATTGCGAGGATGTGAGGATGGCGCAGGGACTGGGCAACTTTTCTTCTGTTACACATAAGGTTGCTGTGAGTCAAAACTGACTCAACAGCACCTTACAACGGTGACAACATACACTTTTAAGCCAATTAAAAAAATCTGTAGATATTCCATCACCTTTCTTACTGGTTTTCTAGTTGTCACATGCTTACTAATATCTAATTATGAGTTTTAAGGCTGCTTTCTTTAGTTTAATCACATGCCTTTTATCTTGTTGTCTTCTCTTGAAATAAATAGTTCATTTCTGTGGTGGAATGTATCTCCCCACTAAAGGAGTAACAAAGAAACTGACCAAAGACTCCATACTTTGACTTTTGCGTCATCCTTTACAAAGTCTAGGGAGTTCTGGTAGCATAGTACCTAAGGCATTTGACTGCTAGCCAGAAGGCTGGCGATTCAAACCCACCAGCCACTCCTTGGAAGGAAGGTTGGGCAATCTACTTCTGTA
>NW_006922568.1:259182-278830 GCF_000298275.1 Orycteropus afer afer
GATACTGCCTCGGAAACCCAAGGAGGGGTCCTTATGAGTCAGATCCAACTTGATGGCAGTGAGTTTGGTTTTTTTTAGTTTTTACAAAGTCTCAGTGTTCTTTGGATTTATTTGGTTGATTTTGGGGAGCAGCATGTCTATCCCTGTCCTCCTCATATTTACAATCAGTACTCAGGTTCAAACCAGAGTTTTGAGCTGGTTGAAACTGATTCAGTCATGGTCAGGGAAGCTAAACCAGAACAGATCCGGATTTTAAAAATTTGGGTTGATCTGGAATGATGACCGCATCAGAAACAGTTACAGGTTGAAGCCCTAGAATGAGAGGCTCAGAGGAGGTATAGGAGCCCTTTCAGGAGCCTAATGCATGAGATTGGATTATTGGCAGGACTGTGGAAAGTGACACACATTCAAAGCAGTGCTGTCAGCTGCCATCTTTGAGCGGGTTACCACTATTTGTAACTCTGCTCAAAATCCAAGGGGCAGGAGATCCAGTTGCCATAGATGCGTACACTGCATTTGTTTTTTAATATGGAGTTTAAGTTTCTAGCAGGCCTTTGACCTGTAATTTTTCTTGTTCTGTTTATTATTCTGATTCTAGTTCTGGTTCTGGTTTCACTTCCCTGGCCGTGACTGAACCAGGAGGAACCAGTGTGAGGCCCTGGTTTATACTCTGCCTTAGTACAGTGTGAGAAACTCAGGATATAGACTAAAACTCCATACAGGTAAAGTTAATCACTAGTAGAGACCAGCGGAACAGTGGCGGTAACAAAGTTGCTTCCTTTGCAGGCCTTTTTACTAGGTCTAGACCTTTGAGTTTAGGATTTTTGTGCTAGTCTACCTTTTTCTTTTTTTTTCCTAACACAAGTTCACAGTCAGAATCTCAGCTCTTAATCCCGTTTTGGTCTCTGGAAGAAAAAAAGGTACTTCCCACTGGAGTGAAACCAAGCAGGAGTGTTGATTTTCTTGTTTAAATCACTTTCCTCACCAATAGGGCCCACCCAGCTATCACCTTGTTTTTTCAGTTCTTTAGCCCTTTATTACCTGTACCTTTTCAAGACCCAGTGTCTTCATCTCACTTAACTAAAATGAAGAATAGGAACTTTTTTCCTTTGAGGTTAATACAGTATATGAATGTGGAGATTTACCACCTCCTCTCTGGAAAGTGTCTCTTTTGCATTAAACTCAACTGCGTCAAGTCAGATCTGACTCATAGTGACCCCTCCTTGGGTTTCCGAGGCAGTATCACTATGGAAGTAGATTGCCCAACCTTCCTTCTGAGGAGTGGCTAGTGGGTTTGAACTGCCAGCCTTCTGGTTAGCAGTCACGTGCCTTAGGCACTGAAACTCAGTAGCTTGCATTTTATTACACAGACTTTAAGACTTTTCTCTGGTCTATCATTGCTCAATTTAGGATCACATTTTAGGAATATGAGTTTCTTTTTTTTTTTTTTGCCTCAGTCCTTTCAAAACTGTTTCATATATACCTCCTTAAAAATGTTTACCTCTTTATCTAACTAAATAATTTTGATTTCTGTAACCATTCTTATCTTGTGTTTGATAATTTTTTTCCTCTTTTTAAAAATTAAGCTAGTCAGTGTAACATTTTAATCTACTCTGGTGGTATTTTTTTTAATAGTACTTCCAAAAGGATGTGCTTAAATATCTTATATTTGTGGTTTTAAATTTCTTTTCATAGGAAAATTTACTCAGCTTGTTAGTGGAGAAGTCTTTGAATAGGCTAACAAATCCAACTTTGTATCATTTTGAATTTAAATGCTTTTTGCAGCAATGCTTTACACTAATTAGGCTACCCAATTCAGTGCAGAAAACAGGAAAATTCAGGATTACTGTTAAAAATACCAAATAGTAAAAGTGTCCACAGCTGTTTCAGGTTTCAAATGGAACTCTAGCTTTTGTTCTCTGCTAATCCATAGGTTTATTACAAAAACTTGAAGTAGATACTTTATTTTCACTTTTTATATTTTTTTCTTTTTGATATCTGCCCTTGACATTTTCTAGTTGGTAATCAATTTGAATCTTTTGGGCACAAGTTTGCTTTGTAATATCTAGCTTCTTTCCCCTTTTCAGCATGATTTGCATAAAGGATAGGAAAAAGCCAAATCTTTTAAATTCTAGTTATTCTTAAATTCAACAAGTACGTTTTTTCTATGACTCAGTATTTTTGAAAGTATTTGAATTTCAGTATCAAAATCTTTATATAAGGAAAAATATATAAATTATTTATGGAATATTGGCATAGCCAAATCTTTGAATTTCTGAGAAATCATTTTGTCAAGGTTTATTGACTGACCTTCTTTTGCTTCCTAAAACCCCATTACGATTTACTTTGAGCCTAATATATCCTCTTCCTTGAAGTGACTGTGTTCTAGTGGAAAGAGCACTAGGAATCAGGAGACCAAGAATCTAGAAATGGCTAGTGAACTCCAGTTGCTGAGTGCCCGTTGTGGAGCCCTGTATTTCCCAGGTGTCTCTTTCCTGTGAATGGGAGTTGAATTGGAGTAGAGGAACTCTCAGACTTCTCCCAGCTCTAAAATTACAGCTCTGTATGTCCTGTTTTAGGTTTCAACCTTATTTAGTTCTCAGCAGAAGCAAAGTGTATATAGAATGTCATTTTCCCAGAAATGAAAAAATACATAATAATAAGTATGTGTGCATATTTATGAGCTGCAGAGAAAGTCAAGCTAATTGAGAAATTTTTATTGATTATGTCAAAGGCAGTGAATAATTTAGGCTAATAAATAGATGAGAATTCTGTATTTTAATGGAAAATTGTTATACAATATATTACATTTTTAAAAAGAGGGTACTTTTTTTAGTTTAATTTCTGTCACTTGCAACTTCTAAAATGTCAGTTTGCTATTGCCATCTCTGTGTGTGTGTATAACTCAAATGGTTCAAATCATTAAATGATTTAGGAAGTGTGCCAAACCACTTTTCAGCAGGTAACCACTTTTGAGACTATAGAAGTTTGAATGAATGTCATTAAGGTAATAAAAAAAACAAACTCACTGCTGTCGAGTCGATTCCAATAGAGACCAGATTTGTTGTACCATAACTTTGGCAAAGTCATGGGGCCATAGTTTAAAATACAGGTGTGGGGATTTCTTTCTTTCTTTTTTTTCCCCACTGATTTCTTGGTTTACCTTAAATCTTTCTTAATAATAATAATAGACAATTGAAGTTTATATAGGAATAAATTTGATTGCAATAAAAGTGACGGTTACTTTAGAACTTTGTTTTGACTCTTGGAATTTCATTGCATTTTTTTTCTTTTGTTGTTTAAATGCCTTTTGAAAACTAAAGCATGGTTATGTTCATGTTTATCAGTAGAAATATTAATGATGAATATTACTTATACTTGTATATTGCAGCCATTATGGTGAATCCAAGATTAGTCCAACATGTTAATTTGTTGGGACGCAACATGTATAAAATGAGTCCTGGATTTGGAGTCAGAAAACTTGAGGTTGAGTCACAGTGTTCATTAGTAGGTACTTTACATTTCTGTAGCAGTAGCAGTAGTGGTAGTACTAGTACTATGAGCTAAATATTTGTAAAATAATAGGAATCATTTGGGATCTCCTTTTCAGGATCAATATAACTGACACTTTTTATGGTTCAAATACCATTCTCTACTTACTTTATGGCAACTGTATTTGTATAACACTCTGGCAAAGCCTGATTTCCACTGTTAAAATATTTCAGTTTTGCTAATATCACTTTTACCATTTTTCTCCCACAGAATAACAACAATGTTGAAGCCTGTTGCCGAGCCCTTTCCCAGGAGAGTAGCAAATACTTATATATGGAATACCATAGTCCAGATGACAGTAGGATGAGTAGAAATCGCCTTTTGCATATTAACCTGGGTATCCATTCTCCTGGTAGCTACCACCCAGGAGATGGAGCTCAACTTAATGGTGGTCGAACACTGGTACATAGCTCAAGTGATGGACATATTGATCCACAGCAGCAAGCAGGTAAACAGCTGATATGTCTAGTTCAGGAACCACACTCAGCTCCAGCTGTTGTGGCTGCTACTCCCAACTACAATCCATTTTTTATGAATGAACAGAACAGAAGTGCAGCTACTCCTCCTTCACAACCACCTCAGCAGCCATCTTCCATGCAAACAGGAATGAATCCATCTGCTATGCAAGGGCCTTCACCACCACCGCCACCACCTCCTTCGTATATGCACATACCTCGGTATAGTACAAACCCAATTACTGTTACAGTATCCCAAAACCTCCCTTCTGGACAGACTGTACCAAGAGCTTTACAAATTCTTCCACAAATTCCAAGCAATCTCTATGGGTCTCCTGGTTCTATTTATATTAGACAGACATCTCAGAGTTCATCAGGAAGACAAACTCCTCAGAGTACGCCATGGCAGTCCTCACCACAGGGCCCAGTGCCTCATTATAGTCAGCGTCCTTTGCCTGTTTATCCACATCAACAGAACTATCAACCTTCTCAGTATTCTCCCAAACAACAACAAATCCCTCAATCTGCTTATCATTCGCCACCTCCTTCTCAATGTCCTTCACCCTTCAGTTCTCCACAGCATCAAGTGCAACCTTCCCAGTTGGGCCACCCAAGTTCCCATGTCTTTATGCCACCTAGTCCTTCAACTACTCCACCCCATCCATATCAACAAGGACCTCCCAGCTATCAGAAACAGGGAAGCCATTCAGTAGCATATCTCCCATACACAGCATCTAGCTTATCCAAAGGTTCCATGAAGAAAATAGAAATTACAGTTGAACCCTCTCAAAGACCTGGAACAGCAATTAATAGGAGCCCTTCACCTATTAGTAACCAACCATCTCCACGGAATCAACACTCTCTGTACACAGCTACCACACCACCTTCAAGTTCTCCTTCAAGAGGGATATCTAGTCAACCAAAACCTCCATTTACTGTTAATCCTGTGTATATTACGTACACACAGCCAACTGGACCTTCGTGCGCTCCATCGCCCTCTCCTCGGGTGATACCAAACCCAACTACAGTTTTTAAAATTACCGTAGGCCGAGCAACGACTGAAAACCTTTTAAATTTAGTGGACCAAGAAGAGCGTTCTGCAGCACCAGAACCTATTCAGCCTATATCAGTGATACCAGGCTCTGGGGGAGAGAAGGGAAGCCATAAATATCAGAGGAGTTCTAGTTCTGGATCAGATGACTACGCCTACACACAAGGTAAATGGTACCTCTTTTATGAAATTGAGCCTTTGGGGTGAGCTGGCACTCTCCTATTCAAAATAACATAATTTATGTTAGCTGTTTAGTTTTAATTAAATATTCAGAATCAATTAAATGTTGATAGTTGCATTGCTTATTAAGAATAAGAGTGCTTCAGAGTCATCTACCAACTTTACTTTAAAATATGAAAATGTAGACGTGAGAACAATGACCTAATAAGAGGTTTGTTTTTGTTTCTCTTTTTTTTTCTGGAAGAATATTAACAAGGAGGAAAAGAGACAAGTAGTATAAAATGTATGTTGTCAGAAATAAGAACTACAGAATAGGAAAACAGATTCCTGGAGGATGAGCTCAAGTTCATCAAGGGGAAAGATGTTGATTTTTTTTAAGAAAAGAAGATGGCCTGAAGCGCATAGTAATATTTATAAGTAATACATATTTGTAAGAAGTGGAGTTAGTAATGAAGAATGCTGTTGGTTTAGTTCCTAGCAGGCCTAACTAAATATATAGGGGAATAAATGTATTAAAAGCCTATTTAGATTGTTTCAAGAAACTTGAGAATTTCATATGCCTTCAATATTTAGGAAGGGAAGTAATTATGATTGTAATTCAGTATGCCTTGTGTTGAGCCTGTTTAAAGTACACACAAGTACAGTTAAGGAGAATCTTTGGGAAACTAGGGATGACAGAACAAGACAGATGCATAGATGATGTCATTTTGGTAGCAGTTATAAAAGCCAAAATGAAGGTATGAGAGTAAATGCTCCCCAAAGTTGGATGATGAGGTTCCTTATGAGTATTTTATGCTTTCGCAGTGTGTATAGAAATGTCCAGGTCACTTGTTCAATGTTATTCTCTGTAATGACTTTATCTGTAATGCTATAGCCTTGCTGTTACATCAGCGAGCAAGGATGGAGAGGTTAGCAAAGCAATTGAAACTTGAGAAAGAGGAGCTAGAGCGCTTGAAAGCTGAAGTTAACAGTATGGAGCATGACCTGATGCAGAGACGTCTCAGAAGAGTCAGCTGCAACACTGCAATCCCAACGGTAAGTGATCTGTTGAGATATGTTGAGAGGAATGTGGGGCTATTGGTTGTCCAGGCCATTTGATTTTCTTTTCCCTTTTGTCCTTGGCAGAATTGTTTTTTTGTTAAAAAAAAAAAAAAATGGATGAAGGACTTTTGCCTTCAATAGCTCTTGTCAAACAATTTGATGCTTTATTTTGCACGTGTGTGAAGTCCAGAGGCTCATCGGTATTCTCAAATATTGACAATTATAATCAGGGTATAGCATCATCTATTTACAATAGGTTACTTTCTGTCGAAGTAAAAATGAAAAGTGCACCCTGACCAAATATTTTCTAAATTGTTCTCTGTGTGCTTGCTTATTCTTCTAAGCATGTAATACATTTTTTTCAAGCATTTAAAATCATTCTTCTAGGTACATTAATTCAAATGAGTTAGGAGGAAATCAATATGAATTTGAGGAAAGTGTTGACCATAGGATATTTTAAGGCAGGGCAATTTTGTTAAGTGCCAGTAATTGTAGAAACTAAGATAACAATATTGACAGATAGCAAGATAGCAGTCCTAAGGGGAAGTGCGCCAATGAAAAGATTAGGATAATATATTTTTAACATGTTAGCTCATATATATGAATTATAAAGTTCTTAAATAATTGAGAACATTTTGAAACAGGTCTCCTAAAATCTTGTGACGTCGCAAGCTTTCTATGATCCAACCTCTATTTCACCTTTCAGCATTCGTTTATTCAACAAACATGTATATTATTTTTTTGGCATAGTTTCTGAATGTGGTACTATCCTATGTGCTTAGAGCATACTTG
Organism: Orycteropus afer afer; assembly: GCF_000298275.1. Classification (NCBI taxonomy): domain Eukaryota; kingdom Metazoa; phylum Chordata; class Mammalia; order Tubulidentata; family Orycteropodidae; genus Orycteropus; species Orycteropus afer. The sequence continues at coordinate 266,254 of NW_006922568.1, forward strand.
CTAGTGGAAGGAATAGATACATCAACTGATACATCAACAGATAATACAACATGGTAAGTGCTGTGTATGCTCGCTGGTAATAAGAGAATGCATATATCAACTAGTTTATGTATATACTGAATGCACTTCACTCATTGTCCTCTTGCTGAATGTCCTTCTACAGCTCTGCATGTCTAAATTCTGTCTGTTTTTCAAGGCTCAGTTTAAGCTCTCCTTTTCCCATCGACCCATTCCTCATTTTCTACCCTATCTAAACTGAGGATAATCCCTCTCTCTGGGAGTTTACAAGTTTGTAGAAGTGGGCATATACTTCAGGCCTCTTGTCAGTGTGTCTGCAGCTAGGTCCTCATATGGAAGTTTTAAACAAATTCATGGCTTCAAAAGGGATCTGTAAATTCCCTGAAGTTATATGTAAAGTTTATCATGTGTGTTTCTTTGTGAAGTAGGTTTATAACTTAAATCTGATTTTCATAAGGTTATTGGATTGAAGAAAGATGAAGGTGAAGAGCCACCTCCCTAAACGATAGATCATATCGATATAGGCAAAGGAGAAAGGGAAGGCATTTTAGAAGGGAAAGGGACATGAAGTGACGAAGGCTTGAAGTCAAGACAGACTGATTCTTAGGAGGCAGTGAATGAATATAGTTCCCGGCCAAAATGAGATTTCTGATGGTTTAACAGGTTAATGTGTATAAGTGGAGTGGGTCTTCGATCTTGAACACAGGGTTATGGTATTTGAACTTTATTCTGCTGGCAGTGAGGAATCAGAGGTTTTTGAGAAAGATTACTGAGAAACAAGCGTATCCAATAATTTATAAAATTATTTCTAATACTGACTAAATGTTTAAGTTTTGACAGCATTGTAAGTGAGAAAGGAAGTCTATAATTACTTAAAACACTTGGAAAATTACAAAGCTGTCTTTAAATGAAAGGTTCTTTTAATGTAAATAAACTTTCTGCCTCACTTTTTCTCCATTTGAAATATTAATTGAATCCTCTGGGAGAGAGATTTTAGGATGTGACCAGTGTGAGAATCCACCTATGTTATGCTGGGCGTTTTAGAGTCCCTTAGGTACCTGTAAAGCATGAACAGTTTTTCTTAGCATAGAAATCGTTTCCATTAAAATAACCATATGAGCTTTGTTTACCAAACACTTGCTTATATGATTAAACCCTGCTAAATAAACCCTATTAATTTTTGGAGGGAGCATAGAGAACTATCTAATATAGCATGGGTTAGTGCTAAAAAGTGGGAGCACTGGTGGCGTAGTGCCTAAGGCATTTGACTGCTAACCAGAAGGCTGGCGGTTCAAACCCACCAGCCACTCCTCGGAAGGAAGGTTGGGCAACCTACTTCCGTAGAGATACTGCCTCGGAAACCCAAGGAGGGGTTGCTATGAGTTGGGACTGACTATGGCAGTGAGTTTGGTTTTTCAGTGCTAAAAAAAAAAAAAGATTTTTAGATCTGAGCTTTTATTGATGAGACTTCTTTAGAAAAGAAAAAGAGGGGAATTGGGGAAACTGCTACCCTGAGTGTAATTTGACTTATTATAAGGAGCTCTGGTAGCATAGTGCCTAAGGCACTTGACTGCTAACCAGAAGTCTGGCGGTTCAAACCCACCAGCCACTCCTCGGAAGGAAGGTTGGGCAATCCTACTTCCGTAGTGATACTGCCTCGGAAACCCAAGGAGGGGTCGCTATGAGTCGGGGCCGACTCGACGGCAAATAACAACAACAACAAATAAGGAATTTTAAAGATTTATAAAATAGGCAGAATAATATAATGAGCCCCCATGTAGCCATCACCCAGCTTCAGAAATTGGCAACTCATGTATTTGAGAGATGAAAAATTTGAGTGGGTGAGTCCCATGCAATTCCACTGCCAGGCCTGGGGTAAAGGAGAGGACAGTTACGAATGCATGGCTGAGGGGCAGTGTTACATAGTGGTTAAGACAGTGGGCTTTTGAGTCAGGTGCAAATTTGAATCCTACTTCTGCTACTTAAATGTCACTCATATATCCTTGAAAAAGTAACTTTCTCTGTTCTTGTTTTTCTTGTCTATAAAATGTATATGGCAGCGTGTCCACTTCATGGGATTTTTGTTAGGGTTATGTAAGTTAATATATATTAAGCAATTTGGACAGTGCCCGACTAATAATAAGTGTGTGCTTGTAAAATAAACGTAGGTTGTCACATACTGAAAAAATCTGCTTGGACACAATCACACATACACACATGCACATACAAATCTGAAGCATTTTAGAAAACTTTGATTTCCTTTTAACTTCGGGAACATGCTTAACATAAGATATACTTAATATAGAAAATTAATCAAGAAATAAAACACTTAGTCAGAATTCCTCTTTTGTTCATAGAGGCAGCGTGACATGGTAGAAAGAGCACCCACATAGGCTTTGAAGGCAGAATAGCTCTGGCACTCACTGCTGTATCTCACTTCCCTGCATTTGCATTTCCCTATCTATCAAAGGGAAAATAACAAGTCCATTATAATATTGTCATCAAGATAAAGAGATAATGTATGGAAATTATCTGGCATAGTAAATGGGTATCCTTATCATTATCCTCACTGCTACAACATTGTTAATAGAGAATACCTAATAGAGAATTTTTGCTACAAAGCACATAATGCTTCAAGTTTTCAAACAAATTAATTTCTTATCAAGCAATATATATATATTATATAAAAGTTAGAAATGCATTTGGCTAATGAGACTGAGATGCACATGTGTGTGGTTGCAGAAACTCAGAACAGCAGTAGAATGATCTTCTAAGGGGGGCAGAAGTGCAAGATGGATGACAGCCATCACTTTTCTCAATCTATTTGCAAACCTTTGTATTAAATGCTATAGGAGATGTCATCTCTTAAAGAGACCTGTATGTGAAATGTATCTGCCTATGTATCTACATGTGTTTGTGTTTGTCTGAGTGAGAAAAGATAAGACAGAAATCAGACTTGCTGGCCAGCTGAATGGTAACAGTATTAAGTACTCTTAGTTCAGAGATAGAAATGTTGGCTTTACACTAGTAGGGTTCAAGGATGAGACAGTTTTGTGGAGAAGGGGGAGATTTCAGTTGTACCTTGCAGGATAAATACAATTTTAATAAGCAGAGAGCTATCAGTTTCCCTTTTCCCCAAACTATTTCCCCTTATTCATCCTGTTCTAACTGAATTTCTGAACTGCCCTATAGCTTTGAGTTCCAGGTGCATAATTGGGGCCAAGCCATCAAAGAGCATGATAGTGGTCTGTGAGACAACTTTTTTCAGGTGCCTGAGGTATTTCTTCCCCCTGTTAAAAAATAGCTTAGAATTTTTCATTTTGAAATGTCAGACGTAAGCATCCTGTTATCATTCAAGCAGCTCACTAAGTTTTACACAGTGAATCTTGAAACTCCTTCGTTATGAAAACACAGTGTACCTTTGATAAAGGGTAGTGACTTTTCAGAAAAAATTCCCACTCAAAATTAATTCAGAAGCTTTGAAATAGGACATAGGGATCTTATCAGCAAGCCCACATGAGTTCCAGTGGTTTGACTGTCTTTGGAAACGAACCTGTTGATAAGGTTTTTTTGTTTGTTTTTTAAGTTATAAATAAATGCATGGTAGCCTCTTGACTATAGACTATATTCTAATACTCCATACTTAGTTACAAAGCTTCCACTATTCAGGACCACTGTGGCTGAGGTATCTTTTTCCTCCCCTCACCCCCAAAATAGAGGAAAGTTCAGCCCCTTCAGGTCCTTGACTTTCCCATATGACCCTACAGAGAAAAGATTTGGTTCTTTCACATGTTCCTAGGAGGACAGCAGCTCCTTTTGGAGCCCCTAAGGAAGTTCTCTGGCTTTAATGTAAATGCTCAGGTGTATGTTTTAATTAGTGTTGTCTGGTAGAAAAGGCTAAGCGCTTTACATGTTAATGTCACGTGGTTTTCCCATGTTGTTGTTGTTGTTGTTATGTGCCGTCGAGTTGGCCCCGACTCATAGCGACCCCTCCTTGGGTTTCCGAGGCAGTATCACTACGGAAGTAGGATTGCCCAACCTTCTGCGAAAAGACAAGGAATCCGTACTAAATATTTCCAAATGGCTTTTCTGTTCTAGAATTCTAAGGGTTTGTAGCTCTTATTATATTCTGCCTGTTATATCACTGATATGACATTTGATACTTGCTAATTTAATGAGCATTCCTAGTTATTCTGTTAATACCTCTTAACGTCATAATGTACTATATTATTGTTGACGTAAGATATCCTTTTTGTTTATTTTTTTCCACTGTTATATTAACATATTCAGTTCTTACCAAAATGTATGTTTCTAACATAATAGAATTTTGTTCTGTCTTCCTAAAATAGAAGATATTTAGTCCTCCTTTATATAATTGAAATTGTCCTAATAATTTAGTTAATACCTGGCAGTCTAAGGAAAGTAGGCTTTACTGAAAGCTTCAGTATCCATGCCTCTAGATTCTAAACCCTGACTTTATTTTTACTGTACATATACGTAAAGAGTAAAAAAAATTACAAAAGTCAAGGGAAGTAACCAACCCCACTGCCATCAAGCCGATTCTGACTCATAGTGACCCTCAAGGCAGAATAGAACTTCCCCCACAGAGTTTCCAATGCTGTAAATCTTTACAGAAGCAGATTGCCACGTCTTTCTCCTGCAGAGTGACTGGTGGGTTTGAACCACCAACCTTTTGGTTCACAGATGAGCACTTTAACCACTGTGCCATCAAGGCTCCTTAAGGGACGTGTAGAATCTTCTAAAAAGCTTAAGCTGAAGATTAGGGGTCTCTTCACTCTTCATCACCTCATGTATGCCCCTGAGAGGACTCAGGAATGGTTTGTTTGGGCTAGAAAGATTAAGGCAGAGGAATACAAAGCTGGAGAAAGAATGGAAGCCATTTGTTCCTGGAATTTTCATGTGCTAGATTAATTGCTTCCTTTGGTGTAGAAAAAGAAGACAAAAAGATTTCTATATGAACTTATATAGACAATTTCTGTTTAAATTCTGGCTCTGTCAGTTATTAGATTTATAATGTTGGGAACATTATTTAAACTCTCTGTGCCTCAGTTTCCTTATCTATAAATTGTGGATGGTATCAGTACCTACCTTGAAGGATTGTTGTGAGGGAAGAATGAGAGAATTCTGGGAAACACAGTGCCTGATACTTATTAATAAGGCTCATTAAAATTAGTCCTGTTGTAATTTTTACCAGTCTGGACAAGACTAAAATCATGGGCATTGTTTATTTAGAAGGTTGATTCTTACAGTTTCCCTTACCCTGAAAACAGAAAATAAAATATTCCCCAAGCTGTGTGATTTAAGTAGTAGTATGTTGTATGATAGAACACAGTCTACTATTGTAGCCCACCACTTTATATGCAGATTTTGTTATATATTTATATGTGGCCGTTTTGGTGCCCTCATTTCACCCGACTATTCCTTTAAAAACATACGTATAGGACTTCTTAAATATGTCCTTTCTTAAGGACTGAGGCCGTATTATTGGTAATACCCAGTCAGAACATTAACATGAAACGCAGTTCTTAAAATGTTGGGCTTGATAATGACTTTCCCACAATTGCTATTTTGGGTCCTTTCTCACTAGCCTGAGGAAATGACAAGATTGAGAAGCATGAACAGACAACTCCAGATAAATGTTGACTGTACACTGAAAGAAGTTGACCTCCTTCAATCTAGAGGTATAGACTTGATTATTTGGTAAACCATAAGTAATAGTGTGATATTTTAAACTGCTTAAATAGCATTAATTTTGGTTTTACAGATTTTAAGAAATAGTTTTACCCATTTTAAGATGATAATCCTTGTAAAGAGATCCCTCTCTCCCCCCCCACCCCCACCCATGGTCATAGATCAGATTTGGGGGATCAGAGATTAGTTTTACTTTGGCAATTTCATCCTTAAGTACTTATCATTTAGACTGTTCTGTGTTGTTACTCTGCGTTTATCCTTTTTAGTTAGTCATTTATTATAAATATTTTACAAATTGATATGTTTTAATTTTAAAACTTTAGTAGAATTGTTGTTAAGTGATTATCATTGAAAATATCTATAAAATAGTCATCTCAAAGCAAAATATCAGGTATCTCAGTTTTAAAATAAATTCTGTATTCCATTTTTTTACTTGTTGGTGTATCTGTTACATAAAAGCATTTGACTATAATATTGTTCTCAGTGTTTTGGATTTCTTATAGAAGAGTACTACAGTAGAAGCTCTCTTAACTGACTTTCACTTACCCAACTCACCAGATTAAGTGATGTTCTTTTCTTCTATAAAATTAACTAACTGATGTTCACAGCTGTTGCACACTACTATCTAGTAGGATTCACTCTGGCATGCCCACATACTATTGCTCCCATCAGTTGAATTTTCTGCTTACCGAGAGTCTGTTGTGTCTGTTCCCAAACTTGTGTATGCTGTTTACTATAAGTGAGTAATTTAATACACTATTTCAGAAACTGACAGGAATACAGAAGAAGCTTCTCTTTCTATAAAAACTAAAGGTGAATGCTTTTCTAAAGACTCAAAGACAAATCACTGGAAAAATAGACTATGTCAGATATGGATGAAAAGAACTGAAAAAAGTTAAGGGGGGGGAAAATCATACAAATCTAAAAGGATCCTGTCCTCAAATTGCTTTGTAAGCATTCTTTCTCGCTTCTTTGTAAGTTTCTTTGTTGCTCCATTCTAAAAAAATCAAAACAGGAAACTGTACATCAGGGGTCAGCAAATTAGAACCCATTAGCTATTTTCATACATAAAGTTTTAGTGGCACACAGCCACGTCCATTTATTTACATATTGTCTGTGGCTGCTTTGTGCTACACCTGGGAGTTGAGTAGTCACAACAGTAACTGTATTACAGGTGCACAAAGCCTAAAATATTTACTGTCTGGCCCTTTACAGAAAAATTTTGTGGACCCCTGTTTTAGGTCATAATGGTTTATTTAAGAACTTCAGTACAGAACTTCATTCATCAGGCACATACTCAAAGAAAAAGTCTTAGTCCAACAAAAAATACTGCTGTATCTATATGTCTCATCATGTTAAAACCTCGTATATGTGATTTTTCTGAACAATTCTGTTTTGATCAGCCTTTTTCTTTTACCCACCAATTACTGTTCTTAATTATGGCAGCTAAGAGAGCTTCTATTGCATTTTTGGAGTATATAATAAAATACTCCCTTGCCATTTTTCGGCAGTATTAAATAGTAGAAGCAGGTGACCAAAGAGATATGGACCTCTCTGAGCAATAGACAAGAGCAGCTTTGAGTGTGAAAGTTGAGCAATCTTGTCAGGTACCCTTAAAGTTATTTTCAGAAGCTTAGTCATTGTACAGCCTACTAGCTTTAAGCATCGAAAGAATTAATGTGAGTAATGTGGGTGTTACACAGACTATTGCTACTGCATTACAGACGATTGCGTCAACTTTTTTGCTTGTGTGTTCTTTGAAGCAAAACAAGAAACACTAAGTCAAACATTTGCTTAGGCTATTTATAGTAACCCTTATGGGCTCTAGATATTAGAACATCAGCTAAAACAAGTAATTGAATATTTAAGCAGCATCTTAAAGTACAAAAAGACCCATTTAATATATCAAATAGCATTGTGTCTTTCATGGGTTGTCATAGGAATTGTTTTCTGAAAATAGCCTATCCAGATGGACCTAATATTTGTAATATAGTATATGCAAGAGAAACCACATGTAAGGTTTATAAGCTCAGAGTTGTGTTTTTGGTCTGCCCTGTCAATGACCTTAATGAAGAGCTCTTTTTGGTACTTCAGTGTTTCTAAATCTCCTTCCATAAGGGGTACAAACATTTCTATTTTATACTAAATTCTATCCTCCCACTCTCTGGAAAACTTTTTATAGTGAGTTTCCAATCTATAACTTTTAAGCAAGAGATGGAATCTAGTCATTATTTTGGACATTTGAACTAGATGAACTATCAGTGCATGATTTAATGAAAAGCAGCTTTATTGTTGGTTTTGGCAAAAAAAAAAAAAAAAACCTTTTATTGGAAAAATATTAGATTTACACGTCAAGAGATTCAGTGTATTTGAACTATTAGTAGCATACAGCATTCTCTGTAAGTAAGCATAGGTACAGTTAAAATGCTTGAGTTGTTCATTGCAGTCCAAATACAGTGATGGGTTTGAAGAAACAAAGGTAGAACCTAACGTCAGAACTTGAATTAGAACTGACTTTGGAGGAGTCATAGCAGGAGATGGGACTGCACTACACATCAGGGAGTGAACATTTTAAGAGAGATGAAATCTTTATGGCAAGACAGAATTCTTAGAGGTTGTTCTGTCTGATTCCGAAATTGACACAATATCCTCTTTTATCATGAACAAATCTGTGGGCAACATTTAAGATTCTCTTTTTTTGAAAAAATAGGCATCTGTGAACTGCTGATGTCATTTCACATTTACCCAGGTTGCTTAGAGATCTCAAAATATAACTTGATTAATCTTATAGTTAGAGAAATATTCCTTCAGGTGACACATAGTAGACAAGCACTGGTGTGGTAATTCTCTTGGATCTTTTCTCAGAAGGACAGTGTAGATACTTTTTTACCGGGAGGAGAGCGGGAAAATGAGTTTTGAAACCCTGGCGAACAATTTCCCTTCTTTTGTGTTTTATTTCCATAGTTTCCTGAAAAATAAAATAGCAGGAGAAAGAATCCTAAAGCCTGGTGGTTTTATTTATTTTTTTTATAGGAAACTTTGATCCAAAAGCCATGAATAATTTTTATGACAACATAGAACCTGGCCCTGTTGTACCACCCAAACCATCTAAAAAAGGTGAGTAGGGAAATGTCACAAACATCATAGAAATAAATACCAAAATCCTTTGGAAGTTCACATATATAGCTGAAGAAATTTTTGTGGGAGATAGTCATTAACTTGTTCAGCATTAAAAAAAATAATATATTGATGTTGCTGTGGCAATAATGAATGTCCCAAAATTTAAAAAAGCATTGAAATTAATAGCTCCTGGAAGTATTGTCAGAGATAATTAAATGGTATATATAATTTATTTAAAAAATGAAGGTGAAATAGTGTATTATATAGTTAACATTGCAAATTCACAAACTAAATCACATAAAACTGAGGTTTGGAGAAATTATTTTTGGATAATTGTTACATAGAAATAAATTAATATTAAAGGTATCACATCCACTCTCTATATTTTTATGTACCAAATGTTTATTAGCATTTGGTATCTTAAGACACTAATTTCAATTAAATTTAAATGTTGGACTTATTCTGTCTCATTCTTATTAATGACCCATGTTGTTTTATAGTTATAAAACTCAAGACTGACCTAAAGTATGCATTTCATATTTTAATCCCTTTTGTTTTAAGCAACTCAAGATCATCCGATCACGAAGACATATAGACTAATTGAGAATGCTTTATTTTTTTAAAAAAAAATCACTTATGGGTATAACATTTAAAAATCTCATCAGACTTCCTGAAATTATTTTTAATTAGGAAATGTATAAAGTCTAACTAACATTGTTGTTGTTGTTGTTGTTATGTGCCGTCGAGTCAGCCCCGACTCATAGCGACTCCTCCTTGATCTAAATTACTTAAATTTTAGTTAAACAGCTTTCAAGCTCAGTACAGAGTGTTTTAAGTATTTCGTTGATAGGTTGCAGCTCAGTGTCTGTCCTTCTTTTTATTGTTTAATACTACTACCATGGAAGTTTCATCTGATCCGCATTTAAAATAGTCTGCTGACTTCTAAAAATGGCACAAAGCAGAATCTTAGTGGCTGACTGCCAAGTACCAGATTTGGTGCTGTGGCAACATTATATTGCAGTTTCCTGCTGAAAGTCACTGGGTCATACATCATTGATCAATGTAATCTTTTGGATTCATAATAGATGAGTCTTTAAACTTGATTTTACCTGAGTAACTATTAAGGAATTATCACCTACTGGTAGTACAGTAGATGAATTTCAATTAATTGATTTAGGGTCTGTCATGGAAGAATCACCCAATTTAAGGGGATGCATTAAAAAGTTGTTAACCTGTGAACAAAGGAAGAAGTTGATGAGAAATGGTTGGCAGTATCTGAAGGAGAAGGAGAAGACAGGGATCCTGTGTATTTATTGAGTGACTATTTTGATAACATCATAGTCACTGATTACTCTTGGTCATGTGACCTAACTTGTTCATTGCTTAATTACCTCAGTCTTCCCTTCTTTGTCTACTGTATCTGATAAGTTTTCCATACTGCTGCTGTTTCTTCAAGGAACTCTGGTGGCACAGTGGTTAAAGCATTTGTCTGCTAACCATAAGGTCAGAGGTTCAAACCTACCATGTGAGAACAATGAGGCAGTTTACTTCCATAAAGATTTACAGCCTAGGAGACCCAATGGGGCAATTCTACTCTGCCTTATATGGTCAATGTGTGTCGGAAATGACTTGATGGCAGTGAGTTTGGTCTGGCTGTCTCTTCAGGAAAAGGAAATAAAGATAATTATTGATTGTTATTTGATAGAAATTTTCTAGGAGGAACCAGTCATCATTTTCATCATGTATCTAATATGCTAAGTATGTTCCCATCACGTTTTCTCTTTTAATTCTCATAGCTCCCATGTTTGGTAAACATTACTCTGAATTTATAGATGCAGGGACTTGAGATCTCAAATATATACTAGTGCTCATTTTAGCACAGCACAGTCAGGGAGGAGCAGCATTTATTCAACAAAAAGTATTTCAGAAGTTAGTCATGTTCAGTGTTACCTTGTAAGATGCTTGAGAAGAAATTTGATTAGAAGAAAATTGTCTGTGATCTTCAAGATTATCAGAACTGTGGAGAGAGAGTGAAATGCAGACTGCAGTGTGTTCAAAGGATAAGGAGAAAAAAAAGAGAACCTTGGACCGATAAGTATTCACATAACTCTGTTAAGTGACGCTCTTCCGGAGGCCCAAGCTTAGGACAGTGTGCAGGGTCACACACCCCTCCAGCTCACCAAGGCCCTGTCATTGCACACAGGAGCCGCTCAGATATTTGTCATATGGATCATTGAAAGTGGATTTGACATTGTGATTTCTCTAGCATAATCAGCTGGATTTATCAGGCACCTGACCTTGCTGCTCCTTTGCCATTGCCTTAATCTCCACAACAGGCCTTGGAACTCCAATAGAAGATGTTGAGTAAAAACTCTTTCTTATCATCTCTTATCTCTAGGGTAACCCAAAGATCTGTTTGATCTTTGTTTTTAAAGAATAACTACCTACATTATAACTAATAGGTATTGTAGTATATGATATACCTCTAATAGCCAAGGAATTGGACTCTCGATACAGATTATTAAATTGATTGAGTTTTTTGGTTCACTTCCATTGGCATGATTTTGACCCACTCAGCCCAGGCATCAAATAGAAATTTAAGCCCTAAAAATACTCTTTCACAAATGAAAGGGGGAAAAAAATCCATGATGGTTTCATTAATGTAATCACTATGGCTTTTTTTTTTTAATTAGGAGTACTTAATTTTCATTAGTTTGTCAGATTATATATGTGGTTATTATATTCTTATGAAAAACCTATATTGAAAACCCTTTTGGTTCCAAGTTAGAGCATGTGCTCATTTTAGCTTAAGTTGTGTAATTCACTGCTACAGTGCCTTCTCTTTAACTGTAACTAATGATTTTTTCTAAGGTATTGCCAGTTAAATATCAAGTTGTCTTTTTTCTTTTTTTTGCACTACAATGTCAGTTAGCAAGGTTAATGGCAATATTTAAAGGAGGCACCATCTTGACCATTAGAAACAATTGTAGTGCTTTAACTTCCAACACTGCTTCAGTACATTCAGTGGCCCTCTAGAATTCTAAAAGACTATGTATTCGGTGGTTTGACTTCTCCTGTTAGGAAGGTAATGCCAAATGCATCCCTGTTACACAGTGGTGCAAACAGATAATATGTTGGGCTGCTAACCAAAAGGTTAGAGGTTCAAGTCCATCCAGAGGAGCCTTAGAAGAAAGGCCTAGTAATCTACTTCCAAATCATCAGCCATTAAAAACCCTGTGGATCATGCTCCAGGACATCTCCATCAATATTAAACTAGCAGCATTAAAAAAAAAAAAAAAACCGTGGAAACCTTAAACCAAAAATATCCCTGGAGTCTTCTTAAAACCAAATAATATTTTAGTTTAACTAGTAAAAAATGTCTGCCTTGGGCATTATGTTCTTTCAAGATGTATCTATGTGGGATCAAATTGACAGCAGCAATTTGAAAGATTAGATAGGAATCTTAGGGGGAAGTGATTTTATGTTAATGGGGAGGAACCACTCAGAAAAGGAGGGAGAGAATAGTAGCGTAACTTGAAAAATGTAATCAGTGTCAGTCCATGTAGAAACTGTTGCATTAACACAACGACTGAAATAAATAATATTTTTTAAACAAAGAAAGAAAACCCTCTGGAGCACAGTTCTACTCTGACACACTGGGTCAACAAGAGTTAGAATCTACTCAGTGGCAACTGGGTTCTTTGTTTTGTTTTGTTTTTTCATCAAA
>NW_006922568.1:279983-280948 GCF_000298275.1 Orycteropus afer afer
TGGATTGTTTGTCTTTTTGTTATTGAGGTGTTGGAGTGTTCTATAAATTCTAGAGATAAGTCCCTTGTCAGATATGTTATTACCAAATACAAAATTCTTAGCATACTAAATTGATGGGTTAACATGAAGTAATAAAATTTCTTTACTTTCCCATCTGTGGGTTTGATTTTTTTAAAAAAAAAACATGGCTAAACCCTTTACTATGTATTATTCTGATACCAACAGCATATATTCACTGATTGAGGATCATTCTAAAACTATAGTTACTGTAAAAATGTTTTAAACATAACTTACTTAAATTTTACTGACCTCTACCTACTCCTCACTTATCAACATAGTTAGGTTCCAAAGACCCAGGTCATTATGTGACAGTCAGTGTTAGGTGAAAACAGAGGATGACTATATCATTACATAACCATCAAATTACATCATTGCTGTCAGATTGCATCATTAGAATCATAGCCCAGCCAACTTGACACATAACCTTAACCATCGAAGCCAGTGTTACTCTTGCACCTTGGCATTTGTTAGTGCTAAACATACATTGTTAATGTGCAAAATAGTTGGTTAGTATTTTTTTTAACTATTGTTATTCATGGCACATAACAACAACAACATTGTTAACAAATGCAAAATACTGGATAATGAGATAGTCGATAAGAGGGGAGTAGGTATATAATTTCCATGATACCCTTCTCAATAATTCCTCGATTCAATGAATATTTTAATGACTACAAAATCAGAAATTGTGTAGGAATTGCTTTGCAATTCAACACTGACAAAAAAAAATGCAGAATCCCTCATTGACATCTATGTATCAAGTTCCCTTCACACATTTACAAATTATTTAACAAGGACTATTTTTTTAATGGGAGCTCTGGTAGCTAAGTGGCTAAAGCACTTGACTGCTAACCAGAAGGCTGGCGGTTCAAACCCACCAGCCACTCCTCGGAAGGAAGGTTGGG
>NW_006922568.1:286763-290757 GCF_000298275.1 Orycteropus afer afer
GTTCGGGAGAGTTTAAAATGGTGATGGTATATAATACATAGTTTTTTAAACTTTCTGCCTATTTCTGTTAAAACTTACAAACTATATAATGATTAAATTCTGAAATTCTTTAGTAAAACCTTTTCCATCACAGATTTGAAGTAAAATTTATTTTCTTTGAAGTTCTTTTTAGATTCTAGTTTTGTTTTTTGTTCTTAACGTAAATTGACCGTTTTTGAAAGTACATCTAGTTTAATGCAGATTGGCTTACAGTACTACTTACTTAAAAAAAAAAAAACAGTGACATGAAAGTAACTCATAGAATTGGTTTAATGGTTAGAATAAATGTGTTGTAGTTATAACAGATGTCTGCTGGAAATCCAAATGCAATATAGATGTTTATCTGAATAATAAGTGTGATAATTTAAAAGAGAGAGAGAAACAGAGAAGGAAAGACAGAAAGGGAGACAGACTTTTTTGGAAAAGAGTTTGTTATTAAGCAGTATTTGTGTGTGTGTGTGTGTGTGTGTGTGTGTGTATGTGTGTAAGCTCCTCAGGTGATTCTGATAATCCCCACCTCCCCCATCATTGGTAATGCAAACAGTGGCAAGAACATTGACCTTGGTGTGCCACGACCTGACCTCTGGTCATTGTTGTCTCAACCATCTGACCTTGTTCACATCCTATCTGTGCGCCACAGAGATGTGATGAATCCAAATACTTAATCTTGTGCGTTTTATAGGATTGTGGTAATAATCCTGTATCCTTTGACAAAAGGTATGTGACACAATAAAAATGCTTTACAAATCTAAGGAGTAGAATGTTACCTTATTCTTTGGAGCCCAAGGAGATAAGTCAGTAACTGCTGTCATTTATTCTGTTCATGGAATATCTAATTCCCTGTGCACTGTGCTAAGGAATTCTGGAGCAGTGATTTCCAAAGGGCTAGGCACAGTGATTAAGTGCTCAGCTGCTAACTGAAAGGTTGGCAGTTCGAACCCACCAGCTGCTGAACAGGAGAAAGACCTGGTGATCTGCTTCCATAAAGATTACAGCCTAGGAGGCCCTGTGGAACAGTTCTGCTCTGTCCCATACGGTCACTATGAGTCAGAATCAACTTGATGGCAACCCACAGCAACAGTATGCTAGAGGACTGCTGATGGGCTGCTAACTGATTTGAAAATGTAAGATCTGTCTTTGGTTCTTAAGGATGAATCATATGAAGTTTGCCATTTTTCAGTTATACTTAATACAAAGGGCCGCTTACTAGTAACCTATAAATTAACAGAAATGATATTCTACCAAGAAATCGAGATGCCTTCAGTTCTTGTCAGTGTTGCAAAGTGTTCACTGGGTTTTGCATGTGTAGGTAATTGGAATTCCTGAAATGATTTGGAAGCACGTGTCTGTCAGTGCCTGGTGTTATTTTGAGTTGGTACTCATTTTATAAGTACTGCTGTTCTTGCCTTTTAATTATAAAATGCTGCAGTTTAATTTCATCATTCTTTGTATAATGGGTTTTTTGGTCACCCTTAATGTGTTTTCAACGTACAATTTTCTAATAACTATTGCTTACTCAAAGAGTTGCTAAAGCATAATCTCCCAAATGTTGCTTTAATATTGACATTGAATTGCTGTTGCTGAGTTTGCACCCTTGACCCACTAGAAAGTGGGAACCTGGTAAGATGGGCCATTTCTTCAAAGCAATTGGAGATGATCAAAATAGCTCTAAGGGGCACTACTCTGTATAGGTTGGCAGAGAAGTATTATATATGGATGTTGCCCTCACAGGGGAAGTAAAGGTAGCACGAAGTGATAAAAAGACTAAACACTCAGCCGTATGGGTCGCTATGAGTCAAAATCGATTCCATGGCAGCTGGTTTGGTATCAGCAATAGTTATTAGAAAATTGTATAATTTTAATTTTCTAAGTCAAATGCCTTAGGCACTACACGCCACCAGAGCTCCCTTTATTCCTCTGTTGTTGTTGTTGTTATATGCCGTCAAGTCGGACCCAACTCATAGCGACCCCTCCTTGGGTTTCCGAGGCAGTATAACTACAGAAGTAGATTGCCCCATCTTCCTTCCGAGGAGTGGCTGGTGGGTTTGAACCGCCAGCCTTCTGATTAGCAGTCAAGTGCCTTAGCCACTATGCTACCAGCGCTCTCTTTATTCCTCTATGTGCGACAAAAAAGAAAACTATCAGATCTGCATGTTTTGGAATCATGAGCCAAAAAATATGGATGGGTGCAAGGAGAGATCCTCTTGCTAATTAACGACTTGATCCTTTCTTACTGGCTTTGCTTTTTCTTAAGCAGATTCCGCAGACCCCTGCACAATTGAGAGAAAAGCCCGAAGAATCAGTGTGACCTCCAAAGTACAGGCAGACGTCCATGACACCCAGGCAGCAGCTGCAGATGGTTTGTACTTGTGTATCCAGTTTGTGCAGTGTGTCCAGAGACGTGTTGATTCACATAGAGTTACCATAACCAAAGCCAACCCTTCATGTTGTTCTTTCAAAAATTGTTCTCTTTATTAAGTTTCTGAAACTACACTGTCCAGTAGAAATGTAATATAAGCCTCATATCACATTTTCTAGTAGCCACATTAAATAAGTCAAAAGAAAATGGGTGAAACTATTTTATTTAGCCCAGTGCAGCCTTTCTGTTAGTAGATGAACACTTAACCATATGCCACCATGGCTCTTTGATAAAAAATATTACCATTACAACATGTAGTTGGTATAAATGTGTTAGTGAAATCATTGACATTCTTTTACTTCTTACTACATCTTCAAAGTCTGCTGTGTGCTTTAAAACACCTTCAATTCTGACTGGCCACCTTCAAACCCTTCCTTCTTTACCAGTGGTATATTTCTCATTTTTGGAAAAATAACTACTTTCCTATGAATTTGTCAGTTTATCTTTCAAACTTATTTTGTATAAGATACATTGAGAATATTTTTTTTTTTTTATTAGGATTTGGGTGAAGATTTACAGAGTAAATTCACTTTTCATACAGCAGTTCACATATACTTTGTCTCATGTCATTGACCAAAATTTACAATGCAGCAGCTCCCCTCCCACTTCCTCCCCATAGTTACCTCCTCCCAGTGTCCATCCCTTCATACTCTTCTGCACCCTGAGCTATCTCCCTGTGCATAAGCAGCCCTTCCTTCTCCCATGATTGTTCTCACATTGAGAATTTTTTAAAATTTTAGTTGCATCCTTAAGAGTTTTTCCTTGGTATCCTAATTATTACTGCATAACATAAACAATATTAATTAAACAAAACGTTTATTTGTGATATTTGTGACAATTCCAATTTTTATGGAAATATATAGCCTGTTAAAATGAATCCATCCAAAAATAGTCAGTCTTAAAGGGAAACCTGTTTATTTCAGGTCTTATTTGTTTATAAATATGCAGAGTCCTTTGGAGTTTTATTTTTTATGAGGCATGAAGTACTTTAACTTATTCAGTGTTATTCATAAAAGATTGCACACCTGTAAATCAAATGAGAACAGACATCTGAAATGTCTTAGGTTTTAGATGCTTCTCCTCAGCAGTACTGCTCTGTGATGAAATGAGCGGTGTCTTTTTTTAGGGCCAAAAACATTGCAAATTAGGTCCCTGTTTAATATATTTCTTGGTATCATCATTTTGGAACAATTAATTATTCTAAGTGAAATCCTCATAGCACTAAACAGTATATGAGAGTCTCCAAGTATCCTAAATTAGTTGGGTTAAAAGAGGTTTCTCGGTTATTTAAGAAAGCAAGTTTGACAAACCCATTTATAATTAACTATTTGCAGTGCCACAATCTAAAATTGAAGCTTACGTTTTGAATCAGCATGTGAAGACCATATATAACAGCTTAAGGATTTAGTATCTGAAATTTTCTAACTTTGTAATAAATACTCATGAAATAAAAAGTCACCTGCTATAGAAAAGTATAAAAATGAGTTTTTGAAGCCTGTTTAAACCAACAGAAATAAGATAGGGTCTAGTTTGGGG
>NW_006922568.1:291105-302589 GCF_000298275.1 Orycteropus afer afer
CAGACCCGACTCATAGCGACCCCTCCTTGGGTTTCCGAGGCAGTATCACTACAGAAGTAGATTGCCCCATCTTCCTTCCGAGGAATGGCTGGTGGTTTTGAACAGCCAGCCTTCTGGTTAGTAGTCAAGTGCATTAGGCACTATGCTACCAGAGCTCCCTTTATTCCTCTATGTGAGACAAAAAAGAAAACTATCAGACCTGCATGTTTTGGAATCATGAGCCAAAAAACATAAGGTGGGTAATTGTTTGGTTACCTAGTGCCACTCTGACAAGAATATACCACAAATGGGGTGTCTTAACAAACAGAAGTTTATTCTTAAAATTTGGAGGCTTTAAGTCCAAGTTCAAAGTGCCAAGCTCTAGGGGCTAGGTGAAAGCCCCTCAACCTTGGGGTCCAGCTCTGCCTCTTGCTCCCAGCCCACTGAAGCTAGAGGCATTTATTCACTCAGACAGCCGCTGGCTGCTGAGGCTGCCAAGCCCAAGGTTGACAAATAAAATGGCACAGTCCTGATGTTACCAAACCACACCACAGGCCATTAATTCAAGTCCATTGTAAGTCCCCAGGTCAGCAGAGCATGGCAGGCTGCTGAACAATGACACGGCTACACGCAGGGTCCAAGTGTGCCATAAGCTAGAGACCATTCTCAAAGCTGCTGCTTATATACGGAAAGTAGACCACATACCCAAAGCAGCTATTCAGCCACTTGTGGTAGATCCCATCATGGAGTTAATTGCCAGTCTCATCATGGGGAATAACAACCACCAGCTGCCCAGCCACTCCACCAGGCCCAGCCAAGTTGACACACAAACATAACCACCACAGTGATAAAGGCAGTTAAAAGCAGCACTGAAGGCAGGAGAAGCAAGCCCATCTCCTTTTTGGAATCATAGGAATAGGCCGGGGAACCCTGTGACATTTTGTGATATTGTAAGACTAAGATCACCTTCCCAATTGAGACCAAGCCTCATCACACCTTGGAGTAAGGTTCAGGGTCTGAAACTCCAATTCTCTTAACTCCAAGGGAATGATTCACATTAGCCATTTGTCAGCTAATAAATTTTCAGTGGAAGATACGCCCAGCCCAAAATGGTAACTGATCAGGCTTCCCCTAAATCTGTTTCTATTGTTATCTAGTTGGGAAAGATGCTTATTTTCTATCTTAATCTCATTTTCAGTTAACTGAGGATTGCCAGTGTTTTACAGGTGGATCATCCCAGCCTCCAAATCTTGCCCCATATTGCAGAGTAAATTCTACCTAGAGCTCTTTAGCCTTCTGTTCACTGACACCACCTCCAATAGGTACTGTTCCCAGAAGGTAGGATTTACAGATTAACCATAGATGCAAAGAGCCTTTTTTTTAAAAAAAATCATTTTGTTTCATTGTTGAAGATACACACAGCAAAACATATACAAATTCTGCAGTTTCTGCATGTACAATTCAGTGATGCTGATGACATTCTCCAAGTTGTACAGCCATTCTCACCCTCCTTTTCAGAATTGTCCCTACCCGTTAACATAAACTCACCATACCCTAAGCTTCCTATCCAACTTTTCAAGTTGCTGTTAGGAATTTGATCCCATGCAGATAATTCAGAAAGAGCCATTTTGAGCACAAGTCCAGAAAGAATGGGGAGCTAGGAGAAATACAAGGTCAGTTTTGAGTTTCTGGTAAAAATCCCGGGGACCAGTGTAAGGTTGCCAGCATTTTATATTGCCAGGTATAGATACTTTTTAAAACTAATATCCAGCTAGCGCTATAGGAAGGACAAGTCAAGGTGGACTGAAGTTGCCAGGGCAGACATACGGAGGAGACAGAGTTAATTTAAGATGCTGTATAACATCTCTCAGGGAGCTCTGGTGCCTAAGGCATTTGACTGCTAACCAAAAGGCTTGCGGTTCAAACCCACCAGTGACTCCTCTGAAGGAAGACTGGGCAATCTACTTCCGTAGAGATACCACCTTGGAAACCCAAGGGGGGGTTGCTATGAGTTGAATCTACTTGATGCTAGTGAGTTGTTTCTTTTTTTAAAAAAAAAATCCACTATATATGGATAATAACCTAGGAAGGTAATCAGTGCTAGACTTCTATCCGTTTTCTTAATGAGAACACAAAAAGTAAATTGTTTAGAACAAAGGAGACTATATACCATCAACTTTCTGTTTAGTTACGTGTTTCCAGTTGATAGGTTTATTAATTGGCTTATGTGGTGCTAGGAAATTACCACCATTGCTTTTCTGGGGGGTAGTTTTTAATTTTAATATGGATTATAATTGAGGAAAATAATCATGGGTTCGGTCTCTTTTTCTTTATCCTGACTTCCTTCAGAGCATCTAACTGGCTCCAAACAGAGTCCTCGGACGCAACCGCGAGATGAAGACTATGAAGGGGCGCCCTGGAATTGTGATAGCTGCACTTTCCTGAACCACCCTGCACTAAATCGCTGTGAGCAGTGTGAGATGCCACGATACACTTGAATTCAGAAGAGTCTGCCCCAGGTTGTGAGTGACGTTTTGAGTACCCATCCCAAGAAAAGGAAGCTTCAAGAATCTTTCCATCTGCCTAGGCTTTTCATTTCAGATTACACAGGGGAGGAAGAACGCACTGTATCGACTTGTGTTCACTAAAGGAAAAACGGAGATTTTTTTTTTCCTCTCTCTCTCCCTTTCTTAACTCATTGCAGAGTGAGAGAGAGAAAGGGATACTTGAAACTGGGAAAGGATTCACTCTTGAAAGAATGTACACAGAGAAGTCCAGAGCTCTTCTGTGTTTAACAATAGTTAAAAGTTACTGTTGAGTGGCCCTTACTTCTTAAACTAGAATTTTGAATCATGGTGTACAATGTTACAGTTTCTGCAGACTAACTGTGAATTGCCAGAGCAGACTTACCTGGTCACAGATCTCTGGAAAACAAAGGCTTCCCCTGCTTCTTCCCGTTGCTTCCTGCGAAGAGGAGGACAGGAAAAAGCACATAGAATATGATCTTTCTTTCTTTCTGTTCTTTTTTTTTTTTTTTTTGGAGGGGGTGGCAAAATAATAAGGGTATTTGTAATTGCTGCTTTTTTCAGGGGTAATTTCAAACACACATACATACACACAACCGTGATGTTTTAAAATGTGATCTGTAGCAGTCAGGAATTAGGCATATCATGCCCTTTGCTCTAAAGTACAATCAGAGGTGGTAAGATCCCTTTTGCTTGTACAATGATTCATCAAACTGTATCAACACTGGTAACTAAGACCTGATTATACCATATAAGAGATATATTTTTTAAGTTACTGCATGCTTTGACGAGGCCATTGATTTGCAAGCAAGCAAGTCCCTATAAAGTATGATTTTTATAAATGACATTCTTATAAAACTGTGCTTTGCTAATAGTCCAGTGAATGTATGCCAAATGTAAACTCATTCCAAAATCCATTTGGAAATCTGGAGCTCAGCTGCGGTTCTATAAGACATGTTTGTAGGCCATAGGGCTTTCTTTCTTCTTTCCTTTTTCTTTTTCTTTTTTTTTTTTTTTGTTTCTTCTCCTTCCAATTTTGTGAAGAATTCATGATGTTTACAGCACAGATAATACTTTGTGCCATAATCCGAATTTAGCTGAAAAATAATCAATATTGGCTGTTCAGTAGATTTATTTGCACATATAGTAATAGACCAGTGTGAGGGAAATTACAGTTGGCCAATATCATAAAGTTGCATACCGCCTTATTTGGAGAAGAAGAGAAGGCCAGTCAAGAAATGTTATTGAGAAAGATGAATACAGAGTACTTTGAAAATAAGAATTTTTAAAATTGAACATACTGTATTCAGAGATGATACTGAGTTGGTTCAGGTCGTTCAGATGATATGAAAGCACTCCTTATTTATGAAAGCAGAACCTTGGGGGGGGTAACTGAAGAGATCTAAAATCATGCAACTCACTAGAGTGTATCGCTAAAAAACGAATGCTACCATGGTTGGATTTCCTTCCTAGGTCAGAATTGGATTTTGGAATCCCCCTCATTTTGCTAAATATAAACAGCAATGAAGCTGATAGATTTTCCAGTCCTAAAGGATTTCACCTGAGGTTATAACCTTAGGAGTCTCCACTCTCCCGTGCCATGTGTCCCCTAGACACATTCTCTCTCGCCCCCCTACCTCCCTACTGCTTTCCAGCTTGAAGTCTGACCCACAGACTTGGGACTTGCCAGCCTCTACAACTGTGTGAGCCATTTCTTTGAGATAAATTTTTCTCGCTTTCCCCTTCTCTCCCTCACCCTTTCTCCGCCCCCCCCTTACTTCAAGCTGCCATTGTATTTTAATTTAGCGGTACTTCAAGCTGCCATTGTATTTTAATTTAGCAGTAAGCTCTGGCAGAGGTGGAAAAACAAGCTGCACTTAACAGCGTAATGAAACCAAAGGCATAACTCATCGTATTTTTTCCATCTAAAACCATAATTTCACACTTCACCTATAGCTTTGAAGACATTTTTTTCATTTGTGGAAAATCCCCTAAAATATATCCACTCGTCTCACAAAGTAAGCATGGTTATGTAATTACACTGATAAAACATCTCTCACACAACAACTGGCAAAACTGTGAAAATAATGATAAGAAAGCAGATGGGCTTAAAAGCATTGTTCTAAAAGCAGCATTCTTTAAAGGCTTTGTAACACTGGTATCTGTCAGTCCTGTGTCTTCAGTAACAGTCTGTCAATCCTATTGTTCTGTAATATGCCAATGCCTTTGCCTTTGTGTGGTTTCATATCTCTTTAGTGCTGGTCAACCCTACATGGTTTTCATTACAAATATAGGGAAATAGACACACACACAGCTTGGTGTTCTAGCTGAAGGTTTACTAGAGTTCATAGTGATAGGCTGAAGTGGCGAGAATTCACTTGACAGTTGCCAGTTGAGAATGAAAATAGCATGTATGAAAACAGTTTGATGCTTTATTAACACCATGTAGATGACTTTAAAACTATTGCATGAAAATACATTGAGGTTAATAAGCTGTTATCATACAGTAGATGCATGATTTCAGTCCTTTGGTAATATACCTAGTCAACCATTGTTTCACCTGCCAGGAAAGAAGAGCAAACAATCTGTTTGATAGGTGTGGAGGGTGGGGCATGAGGCATCAGTGATTGATTGTAAGGAAGTTTTTTATGTGTTAATTTCTGATTGTGCACAAATTTCATATGCCAACCTAGGCTGTGTGTTCAGTTTTTTAAATAAGCAAAATTATTTGACACTGATCAAGTTGATACATTTAACTATGTCCCACATATAGACTGCTTCTTGCCTATCACTAGTTTGAACAAGAATCCACCCAGCTCTCAAGGTGCCTTTTCCAAAGGATCTAGTCAGATTGGGATATACAGACAATTGGCATACGAGTGGTAGGATAAAAAGTGGTTGTTGCCTGCTGCTGAGACGTCAATGTTCTTTTGACCAGGTGGCATACTTCTTGTGTCTAGTCAGAATTTTCTCTGAAAATGCTATAGTTTGATGCACCCGGTAACACATAGACCTGACTGTACATTTTATATTATTTTGCCATTCTGTAGACTGGGTTTTTAGAAAGCCCAGTTGCCATTCTGTTAAAGGTCATCGCCCTTAAATTATGGCTTAGTTCTTAAAAGTTGAAATAGAGGAGCCTGAAGCTTTCTAAGCATTGTAAAATGTTTTGAATTTATATTGATCTATATATAGAAGAGAGTAGAGGCTGTGGGTTTTCAAGAAACACAGTGTAAAAATGTAGTTTTAGAGCAGATTAATGATGGTGGGGAAAGTGCTGCAAATTTGTTTGTTTCTTTCCCTGAAAGAAATGGGAAATGTGATGAGCAGTTTAATCATTTTTTAAGGAGCTGGTCTCGATTTTAGTACTTTTTAATTAATAAAAGAAATAAATGTTTCCTTAAATTTTGTCATTGCTTTGTCACAGTTATCTAGGGTTCATACCCACCTTTCTGTGGCAGCTCAATTTTATATAGTATTTTAAAAGGTAATTGTAATGTCTTTTTGACAATATAAATGAAAAGTAAGATATAAGGCATAGAAATGTTATCCTGTAAAAATATCAGTGATATATCCTGGAATGTGAAAATGGCCCTTTCTAGTTAAAAATGAAATTATTTTAACATTGTACCAATGTCCTGACCTTAACTGAGTCCATGTTGCAGTGTGTGTCTGTATATCTGTAGAGGAAGAAAAATGATGATTGAAATGTTAACTTTAAAAAAATCAGAATAAATTGGGCACTGTCTGATGAGTTGCACCACTACTGTATCTTTTTGAAAGAATTAACAGTATTTTCTTATTGTAAAAGTTAATTCTAATGATATTTTCACATTCACCAAACATGCATTTTTTTCTGTATTATTTGCATCCCCAAGTATTTAATACAAGTAGATTTTGCATGGCTTGGGCATTCAGAGATTAATAGAATGATGACTCAATTTTAATTTCTAAGGCCATGAAATGTTGCTTTGAGACTGAACAATTCTGAATTTTTATTTATGATGACATCTAATGTCCATGTTTCCCTACTGTAAAAGAATTGATCAGTTTCTTCATTAAAACAGCAAGAACTTATTAAATCTTGTAAATACCATGTCTCGTTTAGATTTCTGTGTATGCTGTGAATGAAATTATTTTGAGATGAAATTGTACAAAGGCATTTAAAAAGGCTATGCATGCATCATACGTCCAAACAGTAATATTCGGAGAGTCAAAGATTCCTGCAAAATAAATTAATAAACTAAAGCAAACACTACATTCTGCATTTTTTCTGTGTAGTTAGAAATCATTTCAAATATCAAACTAGTTCTACTACCAATGCTCATATGTTTCTGGATTGAAAGATCCTCTCACAAACCTAATCTTCCATAACATTTCTGTTCCCTAATGTTAAGAGTTGAGATACCTATTAAGTGCACATTAACAAGGGAGAAAAAAGAAAAAACACCACCTGCCATCAAGTCGATTCCAACTCATACACCCTTCTTTGGGTTTCCGAGATGGTATCTCTACGAAAGTAGATTTCCCAATCTTCCTTCCGAGGAGTGGCTGGTGGGTTTGAACCACCAGCCTTCTGGTTATCAGTCAGATGCCTTAGGCACTATGCCACCAGGGCTCCTAAGTACACATTACTCTAATTTAAAAATTTTGTAAAGGCCTGCATAAGCGGGTTTTATATAGAAGTTGGAATATATTAAGATTTTATAGTTTTCATTCCACTTCAATATATTATTTATAAAGAAATGAGTAATTTTCTTTTGGCGTAGTGCCTAAGGCATTTGACTGCTAATCAGAAGGTTGGCGGTTCAAACCCACCAACCACTCCTCGGAGGGAAGATGGGGCAATCTACTTCCGTAGTGTTACTGCCTCAGAAACCCAAGGAGGCGTCACTATGAGTCAGATCCAACTCGGCAGCAGTGAGGTTTGGGGATCTACTTTCTGTAGTGATAATGCCTCAGAAACCCAAGAAGGGGTAGCTATGAGTTGGAGTGAGTTTGGTTTGGTTTGGTATCTTTATGTCATTTATAGCTACTGTTTCAAAGGCAAATCTTAGAGGGCCCTGACCCTTATCTTGTTATGGACTGTAGTCAACCTTCCCAAATTTGGTACAGAATTTACCACAGATGAATCATAGTAGATAATGTCTTCAGTAATGAAATACGTTTTCAAAATCACTTCCACTAGACTGCTTTAATACATGGAAAGTTTCAAAAGTACATAATTGTATAATAATCTCCCATTTACTTATTACTCAGCTCCCAAAATTATCTACAGGTATTTATAAGCGATTTTACTTATCAGTATTCTCAACTCCCCACCCTGGATTATTTATTTTGAAGGAAACCTGAAACATCGTATTTCAAATGTAAATGAAAATTTTAAAAATGCAAGCGCTTACACATAGGACACCTTAAAAATTAATGTTTTGAATATCAAATACCCAGTGTTAAATTTCCCTAATAGTCTCAAATTGTTTTGTTTTAAGTTTGTCCAAATTAGGGTCTAAATAGGTACATTTGTAATTCATTGATAAAAAAAAAACTGCTATTAAGTTGGTTCTGTCTCATCAAGACTCCCCCACTGGATTTACAAGGCAGTATATCTTTTGGAAAGTAGATTGCCCATCATTCTGTGGAGCAGCTGGTGGGTTTGAACTGCCAACTTTCTGATTAGGAGTTAAATGCCTTAGGCACTGTGCCACCAGAACTCTTTAACAAATTTTTACAGAAGTAAATGGCCTCCGTGGAGCAGCTGGTGGGTTTGAACCTCCAACTTCTGGTTAGTTGTCAAATGACTTGGGCACTGCACCACCCAGAGCTCCTTAATTCGTTGATAAGTTTCTTAAATCTTTAATCTCATGTATTTGTGTGTGTGTGTGTGTGTGTGTGTGTCTCCTCTCTCTCCCTTCCCTCCTTTCATCTCTCCCTCCCTCCCTTTGTCAGAAATCCAGTCATTTACTAACTGGAATACTTACATAAAGAAACTTTCCCTCATTAGCTATTTGGTTACTCTCCACCAGATGTTACAGTAATGCTTAGGAAAATGTTAAAAATAACTTTAAAAATGCTGTATGAAAATTTTTTTGTTCCTCCTTTCCTCTTTCGTCATTGCCCGCATCCTGGGTTGTCCCTTTTAAGTGATTGAATTATTTTATTATTAATGGAAAAGTACTTTTAATCTGTTCAGTTACCACGATAGCAGTTCATAATGGAGCTCATTTTTGTAATTAGCAACGCATCTGTTGTTGTTGTTGTTATGTGCCGTCGAGTCAGCCCTGACTCATAGTGACCCCTCCTTGGGTTTCCGAGGCAGTATCACTACGGAAGTAGGATTGCCCAACCTTCCTTCCGAGGAGTGGCTGGTGGGTTTGAACCGTCAGCCTTCTGGTTAGCAGTCAAGTGCTTTAGCCACTATGCTACCAGAACTATGTTATTTGCAATCCCCACCAAACCAAATCAAACCCACTTCTGTTGAGTCGATCCCGACTGAGCAACCCTGTAGGACAAAGTAGAGCTACACCATAGGGTTTCCAAGGCCATAATCTTCACAGAAGCAGACTACTACGTGTTTCTCCCATAGAGTGGCTGGAAGTTTCAAACTGTTGACCTTTCAGTTAACAGCCAAGCACTTAGATACTGTGCCACTCAAACCAAAAAACCAAACCCACTGCCATCGAGGTGATCCTAACTCACAGCAACCCTCTGGGACAGAGTAGAACTGCCTTGTAGGGTTTCCAAGACTGTAAATCTTTATGGTAGCAGACTGCCTCATTGTTCTCACGCTGAGAGGCTGGTGAGTTCGAACTGCCAACCTTTTAGTTAGCAGCCGAGCACTTAGCCACAGTGCCAACCAGGACTCCTTTTGCAGTCTCAAAAAAAAAAAAAAACCCACTGCCATCAAGTTGATTCAACTCAACAACCCCTCCTTGGGTTTCTGAGGTGGTATCTCTATGGAAATAGATTGCCCAATCTTCCTTCTGAAGAGTGGCTGGTGGGTTTGAACCACCAGCCTTTTGAAAGGTTAGCAGTCAAGCGCCTTAGGCGCTACGCCACCAGAGCTCCCACTACCCATATAATGATTTATCTTTAAGTACTGACCAGCCCAATTTTTTATACAGAAGTCGGGAGGGTTGGGGGGCTGCTGGTGGCTGGGGAATGCCCAGTGTTCATCTCCCACATGCATTTCTCCAAAGACTTCCTGACTTGATATTGCCCTGTGTTGTTTTTTTTTTTTTTTCCTAGAATATTGGCTGGATAATATTTCATGGTGGAAGTTCCAAAGGTATCAGGCTATATAATATGTGACTGTGATTTCATTCTGCCAGTTCAGGATTCTGAGAGCAGTCCAAACCATCTCACTTATCCTGGTCAGACAAGAGCCAAGTGATGCAGCCTAGTGTCCTAGAGTTTTGCATTACAGTTTGGGAACAAAATACTACTTACTATATTACTTCTAAAAAGGAGTGATTGTGGTGTAGTGGGTAAGGCATTTGGCTGCTAACCAGAGGGTCAGCAGTTCAAACCCACCAGCTTCTCTGCAGGATTAAGATGAGGCAATCTACTTCTGTAAAGATTTACAGCCTTGGAAATCCAATGGGGGCTGCTATGAGCCGAAATCAACTCAATGGCAGTGGGTTTGGGGGGTTTATATTACTTCCACATCCCTTTGCTTGCTTTTGCCTTGTTTGGGGACTCTCAGGGGAGGGGACCAAGGCAGTTTTCAGGTAATTCTGTATTCTTGAGTAATCACTAAATCCTATCCCCCAATTCTGCATCTTTTTAAACACTAGTAGTCTGTCTGAGGTCTGCATGATTCAAAAAAAGATCTTTATTTGAAAGACATTTGGGTTTGGGAGAAGGAGAACATTATCATGGAGAAATAGTTCGCATTCCCTATACACTTTATGTGACAATGAATCAATTAGTTGTTTGTGGCAGGGCAGACTCCTATGTCAAGATTGCAATTTGAGATTTTCTTCCAAAATTCCACTGAAATAAATTATGAGAAAATTGGGAAAGGCATCCTCAGGTGGTCAGAGCTGATGGAATACAGATGAGGATGAACTGAGGGCAGTGGTAACCAGTGTGAGCCAGCCTACAATTCCAGCCATTAGGGAAGGTCATTCTGCAAAGTGGGTCTCTGATATACCCAGCGGAGCCCAGGAAGATCTCCACGTTCTGCGTGATAGGCAAGTGGAAGGTCTGTGTACTGCACACAGGCAGCATGTAGGTCAGAGCACCTGCTCTCTGTCTCATTTGACACGACAGTACACAAATAAGGAAAAGGGGTGAAATGCATCCAGTATCTTCAAGCTACCACAATAGACACTGAGGAAAAACTTGTGCAGCCCAAGAGTTCTGGGGAGTAGTTTCACCCCACAATAAATACCTAAAACAGCGCCCAACTGGTGTCTGTTTCTGCAGTGGCTAAAAACAGATGTTTAGCTAAACCATTGAACTTCCATATATCTCGTCAATCTAGAAAAATAAAGCAACAGAAAGTAGCAAACCCTTTGCTTTCCTTTTTGTCAGGCTTGGGAGAGCTTGAGCAGTGTGACCCGTGTAACCTTTAAAAAGGTTCTTTAAAGATCAGCAAACGTGGAAAGATGGAGCATTCTGAAAGAAGGACTTCACTCTACAGAACTGGCGCAGAAGACAACATTTCAGCTTCTCGTTTTAATTCCAAATAAAATTTACAAGGATATCATATCAAAGGAATAATTGGATCAGGAAAAGTTGCTTTCAAATGAAAACTAATTTTACTGAATTGTACCATACAAACGTGGTCCTTGGGTGGCACAAATGATTCAGCGCTTGACTGCTAGCTGAAAGGTTGGCGGTTCAAACCCGGCCAGAGGTGCCTCAGAAGACAGGCCTGGCAACCTGCTTCTGAAAGGTCACAGCCATGAAAACCCTGCGGAGCAGCTCTTGGAGTCTCCATGAATCAGAATCAACTCGACGGCAACTAACAACAACA
>NW_006922568.1:303289-305923 GCF_000298275.1 Orycteropus afer afer
GGGGAGGAAGTGGGAGGGGAGCTGTTGCATTGTGGTAAACTGTGGTCAATGACATGAGACAAAGTATATGTGAACTGTATGGAAAGTGAATTTGCTCTTGTAAGTGATGAACTTGGCTATCTGTCCGAGGTGATTTCTAAGCAAGATCTTAAAGGGGCTGAGTGGTTTCTCCTTGCTGATTGATTACAGTAAAATGTGAGAGGAAAGAGATGGACTTAAAGATGAACTGTGCAAAATGAAAACAAAACTTAAAGATTTGGACAAACTAAGGACAAATGTCCTAGAATATTTACCAAAGATGTGGCTACACAATCTATTGGTAAAGAGATTAAGTCTGTGAATGATGGATCTAACCAATCACCACCACAGAAAAAACATCAGCTTAGGCTGAAGGGGACAGAGAAAGAACCAAAGGAAAGAATGTTGTTTGCTTTTTGGTATTCTATAGCCAGGAAACAGGCCAAAGGAGCTACATGTATTGTCCTCCAAGAAATGAAAAGGACCATCCCTGGAACAGCTTGCAGCTGTGCAGAACTGATGGAAGGAGCACGGGAAGCGGGGTCTTCTTGGTTTCAAAGGGTGGGGCCACAGCCTCCTAGACTTCAAAGAATTTGTTAAAGCCACCACCACCCCTTGTGGTATTTCTGTTATAGCAGCACTAGGCAACTAAGACAAGAGTGGAACTGTGCTGCATAGGGTTTTCAGTTGGAATTTTTTTTTTAAGTAAATTGTCAGGCCTTTCTTCCAGAGCATGTCTGGGTGGACTCAAACTTCCAACCTTTTGGCTAGTAGCCAAGCATGTTAATCATTTTCACCACTGGGGAACATGTAATGAATACACATACGGTGTTTCCACATGTGTATCTGTGAAATTCTGTCCCAG
This sequence comes from Orycteropus afer afer, assembly GCF_000298275.1. Classification (NCBI taxonomy): domain Eukaryota; kingdom Metazoa; phylum Chordata; class Mammalia; order Tubulidentata; family Orycteropodidae; genus Orycteropus; species Orycteropus afer. Next base: position 304,173 of record NW_006922568.1, read on the forward strand.
ATATTGTCAATTAGCACTTGGCATCTTTTCCAGCATTCTTTCTGTTTCATCCCCCCTCCTTTGGCAAGGGCTGGAGGCTTGAAAACTTTATTTCCTAGATAGCATTCCATGAGGCCACTGGAGACAGTTTAAGGTCTGCCCATTAGGTCAGTTTACATGTGATTTGGATGGCTAAAGAGAAGCAAATCTTCCTGCAGCAGGAGTGACTGACAGGTGCTAACAGGAGCGACTGGGGGTGCTAACAGATGTGAATTGTTGCAGTGGCCAGATTACACACGCCACCATCTAATCACCAGCTTAGTGGGGAAGAGGGGATGGGCTTGTCTGCCGTTTCCTGATTTCTGGCTCTCAGTTGCATCAGTGTGACCTGAAAGACTATGGCAAACCCCCAGACTTGGCTCCTGCAGCCCTTCCAATGATTGTGTAATTCTCTACATTGAATAACTTTCTACTTGGCAGAGCTAGAGTGGTCTCTGTTTCCAATTACACTGATAGGTAAAATATCTGAAATACCCATCTCAGATTATTTAAATTTGTATCATCTGGCATGTCTTTCCTTCCTGGCAAATCCAAGTTATTAAGTCTAGCAATAAGGAGCCCTGGTGGTGCAGTGGTTAAGTGCTTGACTACCAACCAAAGGGTCAGCGATTCAACCCACAAGCCACTCCATGGAAGAAAGATGTGGCAGTCTGCTTCCCTAAAGATTTACAGCCTTGGAAACCCTATAGGGCAGTTCTATTTGATGGCAATAGGTTTAGAGGTTTAAGTGTAGTAATAAATATTTCAGCTGGTATATTTCAAAATGCTAAGGAAAGTGAAATATATACATAAGGAAACCTTGATGTACTCCTCCAAAAATCAATATAATTTTTACAGCAAAAATAGATTTCATCTATCTTTTAAAAATATTTCTTTCTTGAACAAGACCATTTGCTGGGTCTGAGCCAAATGTGCTAGCACACCGTTGTCCAAAAGACACCAAAAATTGGCTCAGTGCAAATCCACCAGGAGAGGGATACTTCTCCAAGATCTATTTGGAATTATCTTACCTTGCTTTTGGATATAAAAAGGTAAAGCAAATGGTAGACTCTGAATTGATGACTTTTCTCTGCAGAATATTATACTTTTCTTCCCTTGAAAAACAGATGCACTGGCCACATTGACATGTTTAAAGACTCAATTATGGCAAATGGTTTGCTTTCAAAAGTGCACAATATACTTCCCTATTACCAGGTGTTTGGTCAGGTTAGCCCTCTTGGCCTTGGCCTCCATGGTTCTCAGCTTCTCCTCTACCCTACTGGTTCATGACACTGAGATCTTAGCATGTCCAGAAGGTAGATTTAAGACAACTTCAGAATAGATTATAAAGCTAAAAAGCAAGATTCTGGAAATTTTAGCTCTGTTTATCCATCCAAGTAGATGGGCTGCTTTGCCAAAATATTTATATATACTTCAATTAAGCAGATATCAAATTATGAATGTAATCATTATTTATAATGAAATATTAATGTGTAGGAGTGTTATTAGATTTTAAACTGCCACGTCGTCTCTTAAAACAGCATAATTTGTTCTATGGAATTGAATGTATTATGATGTGACTTAAGGATTGTCATGTTAATTATAGGCAACTGAATATAGAAGATTTTCAACTAAAATTTTGAGGGTATCTGTATTTGGAGAGAATCAAGGGCTGATCAGCTAACCATTTTGCACTATGTTAAATTTATAGTAGATAACACTTAAAACATGTT
>NW_006922568.1:330005-333461 GCF_000298275.1 Orycteropus afer afer
AAAAAGGTATTTGCAATGAATAAGTCATTGGTTTTGCAAAATTCTACTATGCAATTTCCAGCATTATTTCTGTCACCAAGGCCAAATTTTCCAACTATGGGTGATTCTTCTTTGTTTCCAACTTTTGCATTCCCATCACCAGTGATAATTAACACATCCTGATTACATGTTCTGTCAATTTCAGACTGTAGAAGTTGATAAAAGTCTTCAATTTCTTTATCTTTGGCTTTGGTGGTTGGTGCATAAACTTGAATAATAGTTGTATTAATGGGTTTTCCTTGTAGTCGTATGGACATTATCCTATCACTGACAGCATTGTACTTCAGGACAGATCTTGAAACGTTCTTTGTGATGATGAATGCCACGCCATTCCTCTTCAAACTGTCATTCCCAGAATAGTAGATCATATGGTTTTCTGATTCAAAATCGGCAAAACCAGTCCATTTCAGCTCACTAATGCCTAGGATATCAATCTTTAAGCATTCTATTTCATTTTTGACAACTTCCAATTTTCCTAGATTCATACTTTGTACATTCCATGTTCTGATTATTAGTGGATGTTTGCCGCTGTTTCTTCTCAATTTGAATGGTGCCATGTCAGCAAATAGAGGTCTCGAAAGCTTTACCTTATTCATATGAGTAAGCCTGGTTTTGCTCTGATGATGCAGCTTTTTCCCAGTCTTATTGTGAGAGCCTTATAACCTAAGTGACTCCTCCTCCTCCTCCTCTGTCTTGCACAATGTTTCCAGGCTGTTCATAAAGTTGTGGAGTGATGTATCAGACCATGTTTCTCTGCTACTCATAATGTTTTCCCTGACCAATTCTTTGAGAAGTGGATGGCCTCTTCCTTCTTTCTAGTCTGTCTCAGTCTACAAGCCGGGCTGATACCTGTGCAAGATGTCCACCCCGCTGGGTTTGAAACACCCATGGCACAGCCTCAAGACTCACAGCAACATGTCACCACAGTAGGACAAACCAACAGACAAGTTTGTCTCCCTTAGCTGTTGGAAACCTGTCCAACTTCTGCTTATCTGGATCCCTGCACCTGACTCCTCACTCTGTCACAGTCCCCCTCACCTTTTACTCTCCTTCCTCCTGCTTTTCCACCTTGCTGCTTGTGGAGCGTGACCTGCGTTCCCTCTTCTCACCTGGATCCCTGTGGCTGACTCCTTCTCAATATCAATATCAAATTGAATATTAATGTATTATTTCCTGGAGTTTCTAAGAAGTTAGAATACATCCATTCTGGGGCTTTCCATTGACCTGTGGCAATCTGAACTAATTGCCTCAATACAGCTGTCATTCAGAGGCTTCTTTTATTTGTTCTCCTAAAATGCATCATCTGTTTCTTAGTTAAGACTTTTTCTCCTCTTCCTCTTCTTCTTCCTCTTCCTGCTCCTCCTCCTCCTCCCCCCTTCCTCCTTCTTGTTTGCTCCCACATTTTGCCAGAGTATATCCTCCAGAAAAGTGTCTAAAAGTGTATAGGAAAATAAGCTTCCAAGTCCTTGCTTTGTCTTAAAATTTCTTTATTCTGTCCTCAAACTCAATTGAAATCTCTGTAAGTGTAATTCAGTTTGAAAAGCACTTTTATTCAGAACTTAATATGAAAAGCATTGTTCCACTTTTACCATCTAGTTACTCTTGAGAAAGGTCTCATGTCACAGTGGTTAAAGCCCTTGGCTACCAAGTGTAAAGGTTTGTGGTTTGAACCCACCAGCCACTCCATGGGAGAAAGAAATGGCAGTCTGCTTCCACAGAGATTTACAGCCTTGGAAACCCTATGGGGCAGTTCTACACCGTCTATAGATAGGGTCGCTATGAGTTGGAATTGACTCGATGGCAGTGGGTTTGTTTTGTTTTGGTTTTTTACTCTTGAGAAATCTAATATGAGGCTGATCATTATTCTTTTTTAGATGATGTGTTTATTCTTTCTGGAAGATTTAACAATAACAACTTTATCAAGGAAGTTCACTATGATGCCATTATAACAATAGGCTACCATTTATCTTGACTATCACTTAGGCGCTTTCAATGTGTCCCTTAAACTCTAGGAAATTACCTTATGTCTCATTATTTATTTTCTCTCTCTGTTTTCTCTCAGGAACTCTTGGTATTTGGATATTGAACTTCCTTGATTGAGCCACTATATATCTTAGTTTTTCTTCTATTTTCTCTGTCCTTACGTTTTGTTCTACATTTAGTAGATATCATCAACTTCATACTCTTCTATAAATGTTTACTATTGTCATAATTATATTTTAAATTTCTAAAAGTTTTCTTTTTGTACTCCAATTTTTCCTGTTATAGCATTGTGTCTCACTTAATGACAGTCTCTCTTCATATTTCTCCTATGGAAATAATTAGAATTTTTTTCAAAGTCCCTGTCTTTGTTATCTGTTGTTGTTATCTAGTGCTACTATAACAGAAATACCACAGGTGGATAGCTTTAACAAATAAAAATGTGTTTTCTTACAGTTTGGGAGGCTAGAAGTCTGGATTCAGGGTGCTGGCTCTAGGGAAAGGCTTTCTGTCTCTGCCGGCTCTGGAGGAAGGTCCTTGTCTCATGTATGCTTCTGCTGGACAGTCTTCATGTGACTTGGCATCTCTCTTCCTCCATCTCTCTTCTGTGTGAAGGCATCTAACAACAACAACAGGCCATTCTAAAGGAGCTCTCGTGGTGTAGTGGTTAAAGTATTTGGCTACTAATCTAAAAGATCAGCAGTTCAAACCCATCAGCCACTCCGTGGGAGAAAAATGTAGCAGTCTGCTTCCATAAAGATTACAGTCTTGGAAATGATGGCAACAGGTAGTGGAAGGTAATTCTAATGTCCAGGTAGGGATTAGAATCATTGGACCAGAGTTGGCTTTTTACTTTCAAATGGCTAGCATTAAGATTTTGTTCTTCTGACACACCACACTGAAATACCTGAGATGCTGTGTGTGTGAAGCAATTGTCTTGATAATTTGACTCTTTCCCTCTGACAGTTTTAAATGTATCTGCATTGAAAGTGAGTCATTGATTGGGTTAAGTCCTATGTTCATCACAACATATTTAGTTTGAATACCCTTTACATTTTTAACTCTCTTTTTCAATGCTGATAAATTTTGTGCACTGTATTTATGCTTGTGGCACAAGAAAAAGCCAAATGAAAAGCTAGCAAGCTGCCATCTAGATGCAACGATGGGTCTTTCCTCATCCAGAGCAAAGAAGAATGCAGAAAACCAAAATTCATGGAAACAATTAGTCCTAGCGACTAGTACACCATCTGATCTGCAGCCTATACAATTATGAGACCAGAAAAACTAGATGGTGCCCAGCTACCACTGCCATCCACTTAGAAGGGGATCTATGTAGGAGATCCTTGATAGACAGGGAGAACAATGTGGAACAAAACTCAAAATCATTTGGAGAAAAAAAAAGGGGGGACCAGGTTTGCTGGTCTGATAGAGCCTGGT
>NW_006922568.1:333876-339149 GCF_000298275.1 Orycteropus afer afer
CTCATACATGCACACACATACACACCTGATTATTTTTCCATTTCACCTTCACAACTCTGGCTTGTTTTATAATAACCAGTATTAAAATTGCTATAAACACGTTTCAAAGAATGGGAATTCCAGAACAGTTGATTGTGCTCATGTGGAACCTGTACATAAATTAAGAGGCCATCATTCAACAGAACAAGGGGATACTGCATGGTTTAAAATCAGGAAGGGTGTGCATCAGAGTTGTATCCTTTCACTATACTTATTCAACCTGTGTGCTGAGCAAATAATACAAGAAGCTTAACTATATGAAGACAAACACAGCATCAGGACTCCTTAACAACCTGCAATATGCAGATGACACAACTTGGCTTGCTGAAAGTGAAGACTCGAAGCACTTACTGATGAAGATCGAAGACTACATACAACCTTCAGTATGGATTTCACATTACCATAAAGAACAAACAAATTTGTCTTGGATGAAATACAGCCAGAATGCTTCTTATAAGGAAGGATGGAAAGGCTTCATCTCTCATACTTTGATCATGTTGTCAGGAGGGACCAGTCCCAGGAGAAGGATATCATGCTTGGTAAAATGGATCGTTAGTGAAAAAGAGGAAGACCATGAACAAGATGGACTGACGCAGTGGCTGCAGCAATGCGCTCAATCATAGCAATGATTGTCAGGATGGTGTAGGACCAGGCAGTGTTTCATTCTGTTGTACATAGGGTCGCTATGAGTTTGAACAGACTCAACAACTCCTAACAACAACATAAACACATTAGCTATGGGTAATGGACAGGCTTTCCAGTTGGAATATTCTAGGTTTTTATCTGTCTTACAAGAAAGCATAACTGAGCATTCTAGCTGACTTGGGGCAGGGGCTTGGATCTTCTTCTGGTAAATAGATTTAAGCAACATCTTACTACCATCCAAGATTCTAGTTCCATCCCTGATTTATAAGGTGCCAAGGAGAAAAGTAGGATAAAAAGAAAGCCTATCTTGGGTTACCCTTCAGGCCTAGAAATGGACTGACTTCTATGGATTGGCTCTTAGCCCAACAATAGAAGGACCTATATGCAGAACACCTACTCCAGGGCAATGTATCCACCTACCCTAGGGAGATGCACCCCTTAGATCAACCAGCCATGAGACATCAGAGGGGCAGCATTCACATAGAGAGAAAGCTGGACAGACAGGAGTGCACAGGTAAAAAGAGCACAGGGAAAGGGGTAGTCACAGGGAGGAGACGAGAGGAGTGTTCTTTATGAGTGGGGATGGTACTCAGAGCCGTGAACAAATCTGCTTTGTAAATTTATACCCAAAGCACAATTTTAAAAAAAAGAAGAAGAAGAAGACAGAAAGAAAGCCTAAATGCGTTTCCCCAGTGAGGTTTCATATACAGGTATACAGTTGTGCACAGTGCCTGGCAAATAATAATTGCTTAATAAATGCTCTCACCAGCTGTCTGTCAGTTTGTCATACTGTGGCTATGGTGGCTTTTGTGTTGCTATGATGCTGGAAGCTATGCCACCAGCATATGTACATAAGGGGAGGGATGAACTTAGGCCATTAATGCAATTAATCTACCCCAGCCCCTTTTTCTATTATGCCTAGTGCATGGCGTCTTTTTGTAGTGTATACATGGCTTTTTATTATTTAACAGAGGATTTTTTTCCTTTTTTATTGTGGTAAATGTATATGTAACAAATTATTTTCCATTTCAACATTCTCCAAGTGTACAATTCAGTGCCATTAGTTATGTTTATCATATTGTCCTATAAAAGCCATTATCTGTTCCCAAATTTTCCCATCACCTTTAACAGAAGCTCAGTGTCCTAATGGAAAATTTTTATTCTCCACACTATTCCAACCTACACCAGTATCTCTACCATATTAACATGCCAGGGACTGAACTAGTTATCTATAATGCAAAAACAAACAAACAAACAAAAAAAAAACAACTCACTGCCATTGAGTTGGATCCAACTCATAGTGACCCATCCTTGGGTTTACAAGGCAGTATTTCTACGGAAGTAGATTGCCCAACCTTCCTTTCCAGGAGTGGCTGGTGGGTTTGAACTGCCAGCCTTCTGGCACCATGCTACCAGAGCGCCTATAACGCTAGGCTAAAGAAAAAGTGTAGTGTATAAGAAATATTTTTAAATACTAAACATATACAGATGGATAAACATGAGAAGACTAAATAGAAAAATTCTCCAGATAGTAGGAAGACAGTTTTTTAACAGTTAATTTTATTTTTGTTGTTGAAAATATACATAGCTGAATACACACAAATTCAACAGTTTGTACATGTACAATTCACTGACATTGATTACATTCTTCAAGTTGTTCAACCATTCTCACCCTCCTATTCTGAAATATTCTTTCTCCACTAACATGAACTTGCTGCCCCCTAAGCTTCTATTTAAACTTTCAAGTTGCTGTTGTCAATTTGGTCTCCTATAGATAGTTCCTCAAAAGAGCACAATACTCAAGGCACACATTCTTTAGTAATTAAGATAAACTATTGTTTGGTTTAAAGAAGACTTAAGGAGATACTTTTTGTTTAAAATGTAAAGATTATCTCAGGGCAATATTTTTGAGGTTCATCCAGCCTCATTGACTTCAGAAAATCTGAATTCCATGAGAATTTGAAATTATGTTCCACATTTTTACCCCCTTTTGATCAGGATTCTTCTAAAGAATCTTTGATCAAAATGTTCAGTAATGGTAGCTGGACCCCATAAGGGGACAGTTTTAATGAGAGAGGATTATAAAGGTTTGTTTTTTAATTTAAGTTATTGGTGTCATGTAAAAGTGCACAAATCTTAAGCACACAGCCCAATAAATTTTACATATGCAGACACTTATATAACCACAAAGATCAAGATATAGAATATTCCCAGCACCTCAGAAGGCTCCTTTGGTTCCTGTAGGTTAGTATTCCCCCAAGAATAAACATTACTTTAATTTTTCATCATAGACCACTTTTGCTCATTTTGAACTTCTTATCAAGGACTCAGACAGTTTGTGGGATATTTTTATGTGTGACAATAACAGTTTTCAACTAAGGTTGCTATAGGTCAGGGGACAAATAAGTTTGGAATTTGGGGCATGGGGGGTATTGAGTAAAAGGAGAGTCCCTTTCCAAATCAACTCACTCTAGAAGTATTATCCTTCTGCTCCCCCACCGTGGGCAAAAAGCCAGAGTGAGTTGTAAAACCCTTCTCACAGCAACTAGGAAAAACACTCCACTTATTTGAAACAAGAGATTTATAGGTATAGACTCATTAGGAGCTCTGGTAGCTTAGTGCCTAAGGCACTTGATTGCTAACTAGAAGGCTGGCAGTTCAAACCCACAGAGCAGTCACTATGAGTCAGATCTGACTTGAAAGCAGTGAGTTTTATTATTTTTTTTTAATAGACTCATTGGAGAAGAGTGAATGTTTGATATTTCAGTGTCAGATGGATCTATGCGCAAGGATTAATGGGAACAATGAAAGTTAGAGCAATTGAAAGAGAGTAACTTATTTGTGAGTGGAAACTGAGAATCTTTTATTATGAGGATATCCACTCTGCTTCAAGGATGTAGTCTGGCTTGAAAAATTTGTGACATGGAATGGCAAGCGACACCAAAGTGGATTATCAGATGACAAAGAATAAACAGACACACAAAAGAACCCAGAACAGACAGCACAGACTTTTCCAAATTCAGTCCCAAATAGGACTGTTTTAGCAATAGCGTTCTGAAAAAGAGTTACACTATGCCATCAGGAACATTTAATAACTTATAAAACTCTAGAAGGTCATTCTTCAGTGTGAGTAGTTTTCTGTTTGTCCTCACACTGCTTTTATATAGTTCTGAGGAAAGAGCAGATACCATCACCTACCAAATAGCTATCCCCTCCCCTATTCTTCTTGGCTGGCAAAGCTGCCTCCTACCTTGAGGGGTGAAGATCTCTGGTCCTTGCTTTCCCAGTCTCCCTTGTAATCTGAGCATAGATATGTGACCCAATATTGATCAATGGAACCAGAAGGAAAGTCTGATGGAAGGATCCTGGGAAAGGCTATCTTTCCTAATAAAAAGAGAAGAGTAAGGAGAAACTTTTTTCTTGCTACCATTGGATGCACTTGTGTGAGTATGTGGTGCTGGAACCGTAGCAGCCATCTCATGATTATGAGGATAAAAGCTTGAAGACCAAGCCAATTTGATAACGGTGGTGGTGCAGAAAAACAGAAAAAGGCTTAGTCATTGTTGATGTCACTGAGCCACTGAATCAACCACATATCCACTTCTCTCCAGACTTTTTGCTTAAGCCACTTTTAATTTTCTGTTACTTGCAGCTGAAAGCAACCTTGGGGTATTGTTAAGGGACAGTGATTGAGCTGAGTGGACCTGAATGTCAATTGTGACCACTATTCTAGTACGTAGACTTCGAAGACCAATTAGGAATAGTACCTTCGGAATGGGACCATAACAAGTCTATCTTTGTTTGAGTTATATTAGTTTACTATTGCTGTTATAACCAATTACCACAAACTTAGGGACTTAAAGCAACACAAATTTATTCTCTTACAGTTTTGTAGGTAGAAGTCTGACGTGGATCAACATCAAGGTGTTGGCAGGGCTGTGTTCTTTTCTGGAGCCTCGAGAGGAGAATATATTTCTTTACCCTTTCTACCTTCTACAGGCTGCTGACATTGTGTGGCTCCTGGCCCCTTCCTCCATCTTCAAAGCCAGAAAAGTCATAGCCTCTCTTGGATCTTGCTTCTTTTGTTACATCTCCTCTGATCAGAGCTGGGAAAGGGGAGGGCTTGTGATTACACTGGCCCCACACAGGTAATCCAGGATGATCTCCCCATCTGAAAGTCAGTTGATTAGCAACCTTAATTCCATGTGCAACCCTAATTCCCCCTTGCCATGTAACCTAACATATTCACAAGTACTGGGGATTAGGACATGGATCTCTTTGGGAGACCATTATTCTGCCTATCACAAGCAAGCTGCCCCTGTCATTGTCAGAGACCCTAAATCCAACTGGAATTATCAAAAGGAAGTGCTATCACAAACAAAAAAGACAGACATATTTAGGGGCTTTGGTGGCATATTGCCTAAGGTATTTGACTGCTAACCAGAAGGCTGGCAGTTTAAACCCAGCAGCCACTGGTCAGAAGGAAGATTGGACAATCTACTTCCATAGAGATACCACCTCAGAAACCCAAGCAGGAGTTGCTATGAGTTGAATTGACTTCAGGGCAGTGAGTATTTTTTTTTTTTTTA
>NW_006922568.1:339667-340621 GCF_000298275.1 Orycteropus afer afer
GGAGGCTAGAAGTCCAAGTTCAAAGTGCCAGGCTCCAAGGGCTGGGTGAAACCCCCTCAAACTTGGGGTCCAGCTCTGCCTTCTGCTCCTGACCCACTGGAGCTAGAGGCGTTTCTACACTCAGACAGCTGCTGGCTGCTGAGGCTGACAAACCCAAGGTTGACAAGTAAAAAGGCACAGTCCCGATGTTACCAAACCATGTGGCAGGCCATTCATTTAAGTCCATTGTAAGTCCCAAGGTCAGCAGAGCATGGCAGGCTGCTGAACAACGACATGGCTACATGCAGGGTCCAAACGTGCCATAGGCTAGAGACCATTCCTAAAGCTGCTCCTTATATACAGGAAGCAGACCACATCCCAAAGGCAGCTACTCAGTTGCTTGTAGTAGATCCCACCATGGAGTTGATTGCCAGTCTCATCATGGGGAATAACTACCACCAGCTGCCCAGCAACTCAACCAGGCCCAGCCAAGTTGATATGCAAATATAACCACCACATGGTGCTTGGCACATCACGGACATTCAACAAATATTTGTTGAAAGAATGTTGAATTGAATGAATAATGAATAAATTTGAAGGAAGAGTTCTAAAATGATAATTATATTTCCACCATTCAGAAAGTTGGAATACAATGAAGGAAGTTTGTGTGAACCTCCAACTTTTCTTTAAAAAATATCCCATTCTAATTCCCTCTCAAGTAAGTAACTGTAAAACACTGTGAGAACAATTCCCTAAGGAGTTTTGAAATCCTAATGGCTCATCAGTTTATTGGTTCATCTTTATTCTCTTGGTACTAGGGCAGATATTCCTGGAAAATATTAAACCAATATTATTTACTAAATGGCCAGGTTTGGATGTTGTTATGTACTGTCGAGTCAGACCCGACTCATAGTGACCCCTCCTTGGGTTTCCGAGGCAGTATCACTATGGAAGTAGATTGCCCCATCTTCCTTC
>NW_006922568.1:340790-342012 GCF_000298275.1 Orycteropus afer afer
TTAGTAAATGGTAATTTAATCAATGTTCATCTCTCAGTTTTGACAAATTTACCTTGGTTATGGAGGATTTCATGGAGGCCTGGTGATGTAGTGGTTAAAGCATTTGGCTGCTAATTAAAAGATCGGTGGTTCAAACCCACCAGCCATTCTGTAGAAGAAAGGTGAAGCAGCCTGCTTCTGTAAAGATTTATAGCTACCTTGGAAACCCAATGGGGGTCGCTATGAGTTGGAGTCAACGCAAGAGCAGTGAGTTTGGTTTGTAGTTTTTTAATGGAAGATTTTAACATTAGGGGAAGTTCATTCAAGGGTATATGGGAACTCTCTGTACCATCTTTAAAATCAATTCTCTGTAAATCTAAAACTGTTCTGAAATAAAAACTTTATTAAAAAATAAAACAGTAAGCCCCACTAGCCTTTGCTAGGAAAGATCATGAATGTTTGTCATTTACATAACTTTATTAGGCAGAAAAAACTATAGCAAGATGGTGATGACAGTGCACGACTGGGCAATGTTTGGTTCTATTATACACAGGGCTGATATGAGTCAGATCCTACTCGACTGGCACCTAACAACAACAACAACAGTTAGTCAGAATCAGACAAACCAGTTTGTTAAGTAGTATTAAAACTAAAAGAAACAAACTCACTGCCGTCGAGTCGCTTTGACTCATAGTGACCCCTCCTTGGGTTTCTGAGGCAGTATCTCTATGGAAGCAGATTGCCCCATCTTCCTTCCGAGCAGTGGCTCGGGTTTGAACTTCCAGCCCTCTGGTTAGCAGTCAAATGCCTTAGGCAATATGCCACCAGAGCTCCCAACTACTATTAAGGGAGGGGAAAGAAGGATCCCTTGTACTCCTTTCCTCTTTTCACAGGAACACACATCTAAAAAGATCCTTCTTTCATGAAATATATACACTTGTTTTTAATAGTTGCATCAAGTGGAATCCAATTCATGTTGTTGTTGTTGTTAGATGCCGTTGAGTTGTCTCTGACTCATAGTGACCCTATGCACAGCAGAACAAAACACTGCCTGGTCTTGAGCCAGCTCCATGATCCTTGCTGTATTTGAGCCTGTTGCCACAGCCACTGTGTCAATCCATCTCGTTGAGTGTCTTCCCCTCCTTTGTCAAGCCTCCACCTTACCAAGCATGACATCCTTCTCCAGGGAATGGTCCCTTCTGACAACATGACCAAAGTAGGTAAGACAAAGTCTGACCATTCT
>NW_006922568.1:344132-344873 GCF_000298275.1 Orycteropus afer afer
AGAGTCTCTTCTGTCATTCATTTTGGTCTTTTCTTCCTTTCCTGTCTTTTTAATGACCTCTTGCTTTCTTCATGGATGATGTTCTTGATGTCATCACACAATTCTTCTGGTTTTCAGTCATTTGTGTTCAATGCATTCTTTAGATGGTCTCTAAATTCAGGAGGGATATATTCAAAGTTATATTTTTGTTTTCGTGGACTTGTTTTAATTATCTTCAAACCTCAAGTTGAATTTGCGTATGAGTAGTTGATGGTCTATTCCACAATCACCTCCTGGCCTTGTTTTGGCTGAAGATATTGAGCTTTTCCATCTCCTCTTGCCACAGATGTACTCAATCTAATTCCTGTGTACTCCATCTGGCAGAGTCCATGTCTATAGCCACCATTTGTGTTGTTGAAAAAAGGTATTTGCAATGAATAAGTCATTGGTCTTACAAAATTCTATCATGTGGTCTCTAGCATTATTTCTGTCACCAAGGCCAAATTTTCCAACCACCAGTGATTCTTCTTTGTTTTCAACTTTTGCATTCCAATCACCAGTGATAAGCAACACATCTTGATTGAATGTTCGGTCAATTTCAGACTGCAAAAGTTGGTAAAAATCTTCAATTTCATCATGTTTGGTTTTGGTGATTGGTGCATAAATTTGAACAAGAGTAGTATTAACTGGTTTTCCTTGTAGGCGTATGGATATTAGCCTATTATTGACAGCATTGTACTTCAGGACAGATCTTGAAACATC
>NW_006922568.1:346795-348319 GCF_000298275.1 Orycteropus afer afer
TTTGTTGTCTGTACCTCCCATGTACCTCTCTATGTCTTCCTCTTCCTCAATGCCACCATGCTGATCACTCACATTTGGTACATTACCCTTCGCTTCACCCAAATCAAAACATGAAAAGTTTCCCTCCCTCCCTTGTTCCCCACTTGTACAGTTCTTCCCCCCAGTGACAACCTGTTACCTAGTGCTGCAGTAGCAAAAACCTGCCACAAGTGGGTGGTATTACATAACAGGAATTTATTGTCTCAGTGTTGGAGGGAAGAGCCCAAGTCAAGATACAGTCTCTAGGAGAGGGTCCTTTCTTGTTGGTAATCGTGGGTGTTCTTTGGCATTCTTTGCAGTCTGTCTTCCTCCTGTGTTGTTTCTCTGTCTAGTCTGCTCTTTTTATAAGACATCACTTAGAACTGATTAGGTTTAGGACCCACTCTACTCTGATATGGAGCTCTGGTGGCATAGTGCCTAAGGCATTTTATTGCTAACCAGAAGGCTGGCAGTTCAAACCCACCAGCCACTCCTCGGAAGGAAGATTGGGCAATTTACTTCCATAGAGATACCTCCTCGGATCCGACTCTAGGACGGCAATGAGTTTGGTTTTGGTCTCATCAATATAACAAAAGAAAACCTTTATTTCCAAATGTTGAAGGCCGAAGAGGCCCTTACCGAAAGCTGCAGAATTTTAACAAACTAGTAGCCATGATTAAAGCAGACATTGATTATCATGACTATTTTTCTTTCCTTCTCCTTCCTTTTAAGTAAATAGAACAGCTGACCTCTTCATGGATGCTGATTTCTTTAGATTTTTTTTTTTCTTTTGCTTAGACATTCTTTTGAGTATGACCTTATTCCCATGGCTGGTGTCAGCCAAGCACCATGTTTTATGAGGCAAGATGACCCTGAGAAGAGAGATGCCAAATCTGGAGTAACAATGGTAAAGTGGAAGGAAGACATTCCTGGAAGTCTAAAAGGTTCTCAACTCCCTTCCCTTCTCCCTATATAATTATGTTTACCCCTTTGCTTGAGGAGACAGACTTTTTAGAGAAGCCATTCTCTCTCTCTCTCTTTGGGTATTGATATTCAAGAAAATCTTTTGCTTTTTCACTTCAACCTGCTGTGGTAATTAGCTCCATTCATGACAGGTGGTAAGAACTTCATTGTTCCTGCATCACAAACAGGATCCTATTTACAGATACAGGGTTAAGACTTCAATACATATTTTAGGGGAACACAATTCCAACAATAATTCCACTCCTGCTACCAGTTTTAGGAGGAGCATTGGATTGTAAAGGTACTGAAATGTGAATCATCTGTGAATCAGACCTACAGTCCTTGGTGAATAAGTTAATGACATGCCTGCTCTTGGGATAACTATTGTTTTGCATGATTCTTTTAGCAGGAGTATTCCTCACACAATAGCATCATTTCTTACCCACTTCCCTCATCTTTGAGGAAGAAGGCTTTTCCTCCTTCCCAAAGCCAATCATTTTGCCTGTAGTTTGGAGGCTGTCCCCACCTACATCCTCCATGATC
>NW_006922568.1:351224-351780 GCF_000298275.1 Orycteropus afer afer
TGGGGCTGGTGCGGGATCGGGCAGTGTTTCGTTCTGCTGTGCATGGGGTCGCTATGAGTCGGAAACAACTCGATGGCACTTAACAACAACAACACTACACAAAGCATTGTTTCACATCCTACTTTGGCAAGTAGCAACTGGGGTCTTAAAATCGTGCAAGCAGCCATCTAGATGCAATGATGGGTCTCTCTTCATCCAGAGAAAAGAAGAATGAAGAAAACCAAAGATTCAAGGAAACAATTAGTTCTAGAAACTGGTACACCATCCGATCTGTAGCCTATATGACTATGAGACCAGAAGAACTATATCGTGCCCGGCTACCTATGTCAACCACTCGGAGGGGGATCTATGTAGGAGATCCTGGATAGAGAGGGAGAATAATGTGGAACAAAACTCAAAATCATTTGGAAAAAAAAAGGGGGGGGGACCAGGTTTTCTGGTCTGATAGAGCCTGGTAGAACCACTGAGACTGTGGCCCCTAGCTGCCCTTTAGGTCTGGAATTGAACCCACACCTGTGGCTTCCAGCCAAACAAAAGACAGGCATATGAGTGAACA
>NW_006922568.1:351946-353047 GCF_000298275.1 Orycteropus afer afer
AAAGTGAATTTGCTCTGTAAACTTTCACCCAAATCACAATTTAAAAACAAAATAAAACAACTGAGAACATTTCTCAAAAGAAATGGAACAAGGTGAAGATGTTTGCAGATTCCTGTACCCTACTTGGCCTTTTAAAGTAACCAGTGTCCAAGGATCTCCAGACATTTGAGAAAACTTTGAAACTTAAAAGCAATTGACCAGGAAAAATAGAAGGAACTAACACCAGCAGGAACAAAGATAATTCAGGCGTCTGAAGGCGACTGCTATGGATTGCATTATACCCCAAAAAATATGTGTTGTAAATTCTAACCTCTATGCCTGTGGTTATAATCCCATTTGGGAATGGGTTATCTTTGTTATGTTAATTTGGCAGGATTAGTGTAGTGTGCATTTTGAGTCAATCGCTTTTCAGAGATGAAAGAGATTAAACAAGCCAGCAGATGGGGAAAGAGAGATGCAAAGCCAAATGAGGTTGCCCAGGAGCAGAAGCTCAGAAGAGACGAGAACTTCCCTCCAAAGCCAGCAGAGGGAAAGCCTTCTAAACTGTGAGAAAATAAATTTTTGTTCATTAAAGCCATCCACTTGCGGTATTTCTGTTACAGCAGCTATGTTTGAACGAACTCATTGTTGCAGCCACTGCACCAATCCATCTCATTGAGAACCTTCCTCTTTTTTGCTGGCCCTCTAGTTTACCAAGCATGGCGTCTTTCTCCAGGGACTTATCTCTCCTGATAACATGTCCAAAGTACATGAGATGATGTCTTTTCATCCTTGCTTCTAAGGAGCACTCTGGCTGTACATCTTACAAGAAAGGTTTGCTCATTCTTCTGGCAGCACATAGTATATCCAGTATTCTTCACCAATACCATAATTCAAAGACATCAACTTTCCTTCTGTCTTCCTTATTCGTTGTCCAGCTTTCACACTCATATGAGGCAACTAAAAATACCATGCCTTGGGTCAGGCACATCTTAGTCCTCAAAGTGACATCTTTGCTTTCTAATACTTTAAAGAGGTCTTTTGCAGCAGATTTGCACAACACAATACATCATTTGATTTCTTGAATATTGCTTCCATGGGGATTGATTGTGGATCCAGGTA
>NW_006922568.1:354007-356015 GCF_000298275.1 Orycteropus afer afer
CACACAGAACTCACAGATTAAGGGGTTTATTAGGGAAGCACCAGGCTATAATTCAAGTTCAGGAAAAACACTCAGTCTCTCTCAGCCTGCCGTCTCTCAGCCAACAGTCTCTAACAGTCTCTTCTAGCAGTGCGTGTCCCTCAGTGTCTCTCTCAGCAATGCGTGTTTCTTGCATCTCTTTCCCAGCAGTGTGTGTCTCTCAGGGGTGCATGTCTCTCAGGAATGTGTTTCTCACAGGAGCATGTTTCTCTCAGGAGCATGTCCTCCTCAGCCAGCAGTCAGAGACAGTTCTGCCTCTAGCAGGCCTCCTTTTGAGCCTGGCAGAGTGGCCAAACTAACCAATCACAACATCAGAAGTCTAAGCACCTGAGAGAGAGCGAACTTCCCAGAACATTGCTTTGTGCCACTGCTCAACAGAAATACCCCAGGTGGATAACTTTAGCAATTGTGAGTTCCTCAGTTGCTCATGGCAAATTCCACCTTGGAGTTTACAAAGAGTTATGGGTAGAAAAACCACACTAAGTAATTTACTACATTGCAAGCGCTGTGCGCATATTAGCAGTCTACTACAAACATGCAATAGAACAAAAACAAATTTGCAGAAATATGGGACCTTACTTGTGTAACATAAAACTATCTGGACTAAATTTATCTAGACTAAATAGAATTCATTCAGTACTGTGAAAGTATATGAGCTAATAATAAAAAAATTTGCCCTTAAATTTTGGTAAACAATGTGGCAAGAAAATTTTTAAAGAAAATAAGTCATTTCATAGATTTTGAAATAGAAACTCTTATGTAAATCTAGGAACCAATAGGTATAAGACTAAATAGCATAGAGTCAATTAAAATCTTAGTCCATCATTCAACTTGTGGTTAGTTACATGACTTGAAAGTAAGACATTTTATAAGAGTACAAATGATATGGAAGATGAGTGCCCAAAATAGTATTTTGATATATAGCAAATATAATACACAAAATTAAGATTTTAAAAACCATATTTAACAATTTATTTTTATAATCATAAAATTGACTCATTATTGAAAGATAAGGTGATTAGGATATTTTCTTCATTCATTCTCTCCTAAAATAAAAGATTTTTTTTTCTGAATAATTTATGCTTTAGAAAGAACAAACATTATTTAACTTGTCACTCCTACTTAACACATGAACTTGTTACTTTCCTTTTTCTAAGTTTTTATTTTTTTGCTCTCTCTTTCACAAACTTCTTATAATTAAAAATTGAAAACTGGTTCCAAGATGCCATATTGTCATTAATTCAAAAGTAAGCAACAGCTTAATTCTTAACACTATTTTTATATTCTGAATTTCTGACATTACCAACTGTCCCATTAATGACCCAGATTATCCTATTTTGATTATTTTCTCTCCAACTCAGATTTATCCCTAATTTTCTAAAATCATCTATGGTCCACTGGCTACATAAATACCCAAGTGACACTACCATTGCTGTCAAGTCTACTCCGACTCATTGCAACCCTATTTAACAGAGTAGAACTGCCCCATAGGGTTTCCAAGCTTATAAATCTTTACAAAAGAAGGTCACCAAGTCATTACTCCTTTGGAGCCACTGGTGGGTTCAAACAGCTAATCTCACAGTTAGCAGCGCTTAACCGTTGTGCCAGCAGGGCTCCTTACATAAAACAGATCTTCCTTAAATACTTGGTCAAATGTTTCACTGTCATACAGAGTAGTTTTGCCTTCCAAGTGTAAAGAAAAGAGAATAGGAAATAAAAAACCTAATGAAAAATAGTGATTCTGAGTTGGGTGCAAATAAATAAACTTTGATTAGCACATAGCTTCTAAATGTTTCTGCTGTGATCTGAGAGTATTTATTTATTTTTGAGGTTGTCACAGCAACTTAACGTTTTTTCAGCTGAACTAGAAATGTTCTGTTTGGCTTAATTAGAACTGAACCATTTGGTTTTCATCAAGTATCAAATAATGTTGCTGTTCAGTGTTTTCCAACTTCAAGTTTTTTTAAAT
>NW_006922568.1:356238-358120 GCF_000298275.1 Orycteropus afer afer
TACCCATTCCAAAAAAGGTTTAGAATGTACATCTATATCAGAAAATATTACTTAATTATCTGAGACAGAAGTCAGCAAACTGAAGTCTATGGACCAAATCTAGCCCATTCACCCCTGTTCCTATAAGTAAAATTTTATTGGAACCCAGCCAAGCCCATTTGTTTATGTATTGTCTATGGCTACTGAGTTGGAATCCACTTGATGTCAGTGGGTTTTGGGGTTTAGGCTTTCCTACTACAACTACCATTATGACAGAGACCATATGGCCCACAAAGTCTAAAATATGTACTATCTGACCCTTTACAGAAAAAGTTTGTCAACCCTGGATCTAAGGGGAAAAGAAGAATGGTTTTAAATAAAATACGGATGACAATTATTTATTTTATCATGTCCTCCAAATATCTTACCTGCATTTGATACTGGTTCTTTGCTTCCTGTAAATTCAGCAGGCAATAAATTGACATCAGCAATAAAAAGTCTTGGTTAGTTGTGCTACTGTTATCCTGGGGAAAAAAAAAGGGGGTAAAATGCTTTAACTAACAGCTGAATTATTCTTGGTTCAGAGAGAATTAATTCACTGTTGACAAAGATAAAGATTTGATCTGGATGGTTTAGGTTAAATTTTTGAATGATTTCTCTAGAATTCAAATTGATATACATGGTGTTACTTGGAACTCGGAGTCCCTGGGTGATGCAAACAGTTAATACTCTTGGCCACTAACTGAAAGGTTGGAGGTTTAAGTAAACTCAGAGGCACCTTGGAAGAAAAGTCTGGCAATCTGGTTCTGAAAGATCACAGACATGAAACTCTATGAGACACAGCTCTACTCTGACGCACATGGGGTTACTATGAGTTGAAATTGATGGCAAAACAAACAAAACAAAAAAACAGTAATAAATTTTAATTTGTTTAATAAAAACTTATCAATGAGTGACATGAGGCAAGCCCAATGCTGCTGACCCCGATCTCCTTTCTGACCTCTCCCGAGACCCTCTGTGGTCATGGTTCCTCCTGTAGCTGAACAGTCATACTTGAATGCTTGCTGGTGCTATAAATTCAATAGGTTTTTGGCTCAACTCAACTCTTCCTCCAAACTGTCTCGTGTTTGCTCACAGTGCCACTATTCCTCCATCCAACCAGCTGTCACACAGGCTTGGGTTTAAATATTGACCTCACCACTTATAATCAGGTATGTTTTTCAAGACTGTCTCAGCTCCAGTTTTCTCTTTTGTATCATGAGGAGAATAACATTCATCACATTTAGGATTGGTGCCCTGGTGGTGCAATGATTAAGCACTGAGCTGTTAACTGTAAAGGCTGGTGGTTCAAACCCACCCAGTGACCCTGTGGGAGAAAAGACCCAATTATCTGCTCCTGTAGAGAATCCAGGAAACCCTATGGGCCAGTTCTACTCTGTCTTACAGAGTCTCTGTGAGTTGAGATTGATTCAATGGCAACCAGTAACAAACAACACCAAGATTGGTGCAAAAATTAAAGGAGACACTGAGTGCAAAGTGCTTGGGACACACAAAATATTTAAAAAAGCATGTATGCTGCTATACTCTTTTCCAAGTGTTAGTGACCCTTGACTTTTCCCTGAACTTCACCCTTCACATCTATTTAATCAAGTGTTGACAATTTGTCTTTTGCAGCAGGCTTTGAATCTGGTGCATCCTTTCCACCAATGGGGTCATACCTTGTTTCTTTCCTTAAATGGCTGCAATTTTCTCTCATTTCTTCTTCCTTCCTCTAGTAGCTTTTTCTTTTCTTTTTTTCACATGGGTCAATATTTTTGTTTGTTTGTTTGTTTGTTTTTTGCAGTGTTCCCTCCCCTCCTCTCCCACCCCTGTTGTTGTTGTTGTTAAGTGCCGTCGAGTCATT
>NW_006922568.1:363163-365214 GCF_000298275.1 Orycteropus afer afer
TCATTTCTAATTTTTCATTTTTTTGTCATCTTGTTCTTGTATTGTCTTTCGAAATTGTTCTAGGGTTTTCTCTGTGTTTTCCTTGATCTGTCTCTCGATGCTTTGAAGATACCTAAATATAATTCTTATGAATTCCTTATCAAGGAGTTCCAATGCTGCATCTTCCCCAGTGATGTGTTTTGGGTCTGTAAACTGGTCCCTTGTTTCTCCTGCTTTATCTTGCATCTTTGTGTGAGCTGTGATGCTCTGTTGACTCTGAGGCATTGTGATGTTTTTGTGTTTTTACTTAATTGGTGATTGTATATTGAAGTGACTTGCCCACGATTTTCGTTTTCTTTATTTTGTTTGTATGTTATCTATGCAAGCGGGGTACTGTTCTGTGCTCCTCTATTCACTAGTTGACAGCACTTATACACTTACCACCTCTCTCCTTTCCTGTTGTCAGCCTCTTCTATGTCCCTGCCGACCTTGGCAAACAGAGCCTATTCTTAGGTCCCTGGAATCTGAATGAGAATGCTATCACTTTAAAATCTAAAATGGTTGCCACTTGTAAAGATTCAAAATGACTGCACCCTTTGTCACTCTAAATACCCAAAATGGCCACCGCTTATAAGCATTCAAAATGGCTGTGCCCTTGGTAACTTTAAATATCCAAAATGGCCACGCCCTCCAGACAGCAAAAAGTCAACAGCTCAGGTTGTCTCCCTCCTTGCTGTTTCCCTTCCTAGTCATAGGCACCAGCACAGTTGTCCCTGCAGCCAGCCCTTGGTGACCAGGGCTAATCTTTAGGTCAATTCTCAGGTCCCAACACCACTTGGAAATATTCAAGCTGTTGGTCCCATCAGAGTCTCTGACAGTCTGCAGCTCTGACCATCTCTGTACTCACTGTTTTCATTCAGGTTTTTCCACTAGTTGGTGCCTAATCTACTTCTTTAAGTTCCTTTCCAAGCTCAGGGCTCCAGGATTATTCTCTGTATCTCTGTCAATTGGTTTTTCTTTTCTTTTTTGAAGAGGGTCTGAGTCACTTGTCTGCTTATTCCTCCATCTTACCGGACATCCTAGTAGCTGCTTCTTGAGCCATCATACTATGTTTTTTTTTCTTTTTTTTTCTTAGAAACTGTCAGCTATTTATTTTTCTATTGAATAAAATCCCATTCTTAGTTGGTTGAGTTTGTTGATCAAGACTATTTAATAATGGTCTTCAAGGCCCAGACAACCTCTCCAACTCTATTTCTACTGACCTTATTCAGGACCTCTGCACTTGCTGGTCCCTTGGCCTGGACTGAAGGTGTTTTTAAGGCTAATGTGGACTCTACATGTTTGAGCCTCAGGGGCTGTCTTCAAAACCCAGTTAATGTACGCCATCCCACTGTGCTGGACATGTGGCTCACTCCATTTGCTCTGTCACTATTCTGCTCATCTTTAAAGCCAAATTCCAATACCATCCCCTCACCAAATCTCTTCTGAGTCTCAACAAGAGATCAATCCTCTTCCCATGGTCTCTGACCAAAAAGCATTCTTTCCTTTCAGAGAGAACACTCTGAGATGTACATCATAACCAGAATCACCAGGTCTTTCTTCTGAGGCACCTCTGGGTGGGTTTGAACCATCAACATTTCCATTAGTAGTAGAGTGCTGAACCATCTTGTGCCACCCAGGCACTCCACACATGGAATTGCCATGAGCTGGAATTGACTTGATGGCAACTTTTTTTGTCATTGTTAATATAAAATCAAATATTGTTATGTGATATGAAGAAAAAGAAAGCTGCCTATGGAATTGAAAGTGGCAGAGAGTGTTCTTGAGGAATCGAAACAGTATTGTTAGCCTAAAATAAGATAGAGGTAACCAAACCAAAAAAACCCAAATGCACTGCCGTGGAGTTGGATCCAACTCATAGCAACCCCTCCTTGGGTTTCTGAGGCGGTATCACTACAGAAGTAGATTGCCCAACCTGCCTTCTGAGGAGTGGCTGGTCAAATGCCTTAGGCACTATGCCACCAGAGTTCCTAAGATAGAGGTAAAGTGGTGGCAAATTAAGTCAGTAAATT
>NW_006922568.1:365619-370429 GCF_000298275.1 Orycteropus afer afer
TTAAGCTCTGAAGTTCAAAACTTAGCAGTGTGTAAAAAAGAGGAATCCAATGACATAACTGAGAATGGGATGCCGTTGGTGTAGGAAGAAACCCAAGAAAGCATGGTGTTCTAGAAGCCAAATATAGAAAATATTTCTAAGAGAAACTGAACTGATTAAATAAGTTCTATGCTACTGAAAATTTGAAAAGGAGAGTGACTTGATTTAGGAAATAGAGTAAGATTTCTAAGTGGCATAGAGAGCCCACATGAGATATTTTCTCAAATACTTAAATTCATAGTAATCTTCCTGGATGTGATTTTCCTCCAAACATATTCAGCTGTTGGGTGCTGGTCAGTAAGTGTTGTTGTTGTTGTTATGTGCTGTCAAGTTGGACCCGACTCATAGTGACCCCTCCTTGGGTTTCTGAGGTAGTATCACTACGGAAGTAGATTGCCCCATCTTCCTTCCAGGGACAGGCTGGGGGGTTTGAACCGCCATCCTTCTGGTTAGCAGTCAAGTGCCTTAGGCACTAGGCTACCAGAGCTCCCGGTCAGTAAGTGGGATGTCGCATTTAACCAAGGTTGGAGTTTGCCGGGTGAGAAGAAGCTACAGACAGGGAAATTGAAGGTGTGTATAAATTGTGTTTAGGATTGCCTATGGAATCTAGACTTAATAAGGGACTTGAGGAAGCCAGTTACAAAGCCCTGTTACATGGTCCTTCTTGGTCCCTTTCAGGAAGGTATCCCCCATCTGCTGCCTTATTTATTAAGCCTCATAACTTCCTAACTTGAATTATGGTGAGGCTTTCCCTAATTGTCCCCTGGCACCCGTTTTCCCATTTAACAATCATCGTTTACAACATAATAGAAGACATCGTCCCCTCCTGTGGTCTTCTGCTTACATATGCATCCATATCTTCTACCATGTGACCCAAACACTCTACAGTCTAAACCAAGCAACCAACTCACTGCTGTCAAGTTGGATTCGACTCATAGCGACCCCTCCTTGGGTTTCCGAGGCATATCACTATGGAAGTAGATTGCCCAATCTTCCTTCCGAGGAGTGGCTGATGGGTTTGAACTGCCAGCCTTCTGGTTAGCAGTCAAATGCCTTAGGTACTACGCCACTAGCCAGGTTATACACATACACACGCGCATGCACACACAAGCATGTTTTCTGTTTTTTTTATACCTCTACAAAAAGAAATCCTTAGTCAGAATTCCTTCAATTGGACATTATGCTGAGTGAAATTTGTCAATCACAAAAGGACATATATTGTGTGAGACCATTACTGTAAAAAGTCAAGAAAATATTCACACGTAGAAAGTATTATTCTTTGAAGGTTACTAGAGGTGGGAGGGGAAGAGATGGTAAATCACTAACTAGAGGGTAGACATGTATTAATTTGGGTGATGGGAAAGGCAATATACAATAAGGAGGAGGTCAGCACAAAACGATCAAGGCAGAGGAAGACACTGAGAAGAGCACAAGAGTTAAAGGCAACAAAGGTGAGTACTATTACATACACAAACCTGCAATAACAGTAATAACAATAATCTATGAATGGATACATAGACACTCAAGCTGAACAGGGGTGGGAAGGTGAATGGGACTACACCCATGAATATATATAGATTTGACAGAGAATATTTCTGCATATGTATTTATATGTGCTACAAATATATCCATGACTATAATAGAGCGTACAGGGGACAAAGTTATGAAAAGCTCTTAACTATAAGCAAACATATTGAAGGAATGAATCACTGGGCCTGGGGGCTTAGGACTCTAGTCTTGGTGGACACTAAGGTCAATTGGCATAACACAGTCCACAAAGACAGTGTTTTGCATCCTACTTTGGTGAGTAGTGACTGAGGTCTTAAAAGCTTGTGAGCAGCCATCTAAGGTGCAACTATTGGTCCCTTCTTATGGTAGCTAAGTTGTGTGTCAACTTGGCTGAACCTGGTTTTGAGCGGTTGTGCAGCTGGATGTAGTTATTCCCCATGATGAGACTGGTAATCAACTCCGTGGTGGAATCTACTGGAGCAGCTGAATAGCTGCCTTAGGGATGTGGTTTGCTTCCAGTATATAAGAAGAAGCATTGAGGAAGGTCTCTGGAGTGTTTTGGCATGTGTGGATCCTGCATTCAGTGGCCTGCCTTGCTGGCCCTGCCAATCTTGGGACTGTTTCTGGACTTGAACTGGTGGCCTGCCATGTTGTTTGATAATCTTGGGATTGTGCCATTTTATTTGTTGACCTTGGGTTTGTCAGCCTCAGCAGCCAACAGCTGTCTGAGTTAAGAGAAACCTCCAGCTTCAGTGGGCAGGAGCAAGAGGCAGAACTGAAGCCCAAGGTTGAGGGGCTTTCACTGAGACCCTAGAGCTTGCACTTTGAACTTGGACTTCTAGCCTCCTAAACTGTAAGAGAGTAAATTCCTGTTTGTTAAGACCACCCACTTGTGGTAATTTCTGTTAGAGCAGCGCTAGGTAACCAAAACACTCCCCATCCAGAGCAAAGAAGAGTGAAGAAAATCAGGGACATAAGGAAACAGTCCAAAGAACTAATGGGCTTTGGGAAACCCCATTTTCATGACCCTGAGACCAGAAGAACTAGATGGAGCTGACTACTCTGAAAGGTATCACAATAGGAGGTCCTAGATACAGTGGGAGAAAAGTATGGAACAAAACTCAAAATCATAAAAAAAAGACCAGGTTTACTGGTCTGATAGAAACTAATGGAACCCCAGAGACTATGGCCCTTAAACACCCTTTAAGCCTGGAACTGACCTTATCCTTTGGCTCAACTTTCAGCCAAACAATAGACAGACCTATGAGGTGAACAATAACACCAGGGAGATATGCAGTCATTATAACAATCAACTATATGAGATCAAAAGTGCAGTGTTTGTCTAGAGACAACGGTGTTCACAAGACAGCAAGGAATAGGAATGAAGGATGAAGGGAAATGGTAAACACAGGGAGGAAGTGGGAAGAGTACTCTTACATTGTGGGAATTGCAATGCATGTCACAAAACAAAATGTATATGAATTGTTGAATGGAAAACTAGTTTGTTCTGTAAACTTTCACCCAAATCACAATTTTAAAAAATAACTATAAAAAGAATTCCCTCAGCCATATTTTCAGCTGGATAATAGCCACATATCATTTAATACATTTATCTGAATAGTTGTGCATTTTCTTAACATTTATGAAATCTAGTGACAAGTTTTTCTTCTCTGCAGCTATATAATACAGAGTATACAGTATAATTTTGCCACATTTTAAGTTATTTAATGAGTGAATAATAAAGTTCAGATTGTGATCTGAATATTGACTACAGAAAACAGCTAAGACTCAAGTTTGTATATTTTCTATAATTTACCTCATCATAGGTAAAATAATGATTTTGTTAAGAATCTAGCTGCAATGTTACTATACCAAGAGTTTATACAGAACAGAGTCTTTATTTCTTTGAAAAATTAGGTTTATTTATGCTATACAAATAAATAGCTATTGAACAGATGAATGAATGAATATTCAGTATCAGTCATTACGTTGACTAATATTATTTAGCAAATGTTTAAAGAAAATCTTTAAATTATGTAGAACAAGAATTGGGTCTTTCTTTTCTACTGGCTTTGTGAACAGACTATTACCTAGGGAGTAGGCTTAAGCCAGGCCAGTCTTCAAGATAACTAATGGCAGTTATAACAAGGAAGTGCGATATAGCATGAACTGTTTCTTTACATTTGATGGTGTGTCATCAGAAATGCTTGCTTGCTACTTTGAAATATCTTCATTGGTGAGTTGTGGAAGCTTCCTGATTAGTACCCAAACAATGAAAATTGATGTAATCATTGCCAAACGCTTGGGGTATAAAGGAGTCAGGCTTCTCAAGGAAGGCAAGTGGTCACCAGCTCATTTTCATAGTGCTTGTCCATGGACAAACCTCTTTCTAAGACCTCCCCCTAAGAGTTAGAAAGGGGAATCATTGAATCATTGAAATAATGTAAAACTTAAGAAGGGCTTGAAACCAAGTACTGGTAATAGTTGATTGTCATGTAAAATTTGCTTAAGCAGAAAACAAAGCAACCCTTTTGACTGAGGTCTGTCTCTCAGAATTCTGAACTTTGTATTCACTGACTTAGTATGGACCTGAATGGAAGGAAGGATGATCCTTGAATATTGGCCAAAAATGCCCCTGAATCTTTTGACTTACAAATAGCTTTATAAAAAAAAAAAATCAATTCCACAAATATTAAAGTGTGTCTCAGTTTGCCAGGGCGGCATAACAAAATACCACAAAGTGGGTGATTTTAAAGAACAGAAATTGATAATCTCAGTTTTGGAAGCTAGGCTGTGTTAGTCTCTCTGTCTCTGCTTTAAGGGAAGATCCTTATCTCCTTCTGCTTCTGAAGCCCTGACGTTTCTTGGCATTTCTTGACTGCTTGTAGATCTATCCTCACATGCAATCTGTCTTCCCATGTGTGTGTCTCTCCATGTCTGTTTTCTTTTTTAATAAGAAACCAATCAGAAGGAATTAGGTTTCAGATCCACCGTATGTCAGTAAGGCCTCATTAACATAACAAGAGAAACTCCCTATTTTCCAAAAGGGTCATATTGAAGGTAAAAAAGTTAGGACTTCCGCAGGGGACATCAAGCTCAACTGGCATAACATACTATACAAAACATTGTTCCACCTCCTACTTTGGCAAGCAGTGACTGGGATCTTAAAAGCTAGCAAGCTGCCATCTAGATGCCACGATGGGTCTCTCCTTGTCCAGAGCAAAGAAGAATGAAGAAAACCAAATATCATGGAAACAATTAG